>NC_056728.1:253905144-254065144 GCF_019279795.1 Protopterus annectens | reverse complement strand
TGCACAGGGACCTTGGCAGTAAAATGTATGGTGGTAACACAGCATTTTATTCTAGCAGCTTTCCAAGATTATACAAGCAATGTTTAATGTGTCCCTGGTTTTTGCCCTTTTGACCCACCCCAATAAATTTGGCTTTTTCCAGATTTCTTGTGCTGCGAAGTTGAGATGCAGTTGAGTATTGAGTAGATTTTACAAGGAGCTGAGAGCTGCAGGGGAACAGAAGTTTAGTATTGATTATGCTAAGTGAGCTCACATTGCTAATAGAACAACAGGTTGTGTACTTGCTTTTGATGCAGAAGGTTGTTGGTTCTACTCCCATAAGGGCTGAATGCTGCTGTACTGAAAGTTAAGATACTAACTATGAGCCTGTTATCAGTTTGCCATCCATTTCCTATTGCAATATTACTAGCTTATTTTTAATGTAATTTAGGCAATTTATTCCTCAGGGGCATCAGACACTTTATTTTTTGATGAAACCATGAAATATAAAGGTGATTGCTAGCAGCAACCTCTTCATTACAGATTTATTTAACGTGGAATTATTTAGATGACTTTTTTACTACTTCAGAGATTGTGCATATTTACTGATAATGGTGGACTGTAGAATTGTACATATTTACTGATAATAGTGGACTGTAGAAGTTTGAGTAGACTTTTATGATGGAAATGTTCTGAATTGGGCAGTTTTGTCATTGGTGCATGCATTTTTGTTTCATTGTTTACTGGAAAAATGTTCAAAGCAATAGGAAGGTGTATCAAAGAGCACATGTGTGTTTCATATGCAAGGGGCCTATGATTTGAAAACAGCCCAGAATTAATCTTTATCTGCCACGAGTAAAATGTATTTTCTTTGAATGTGGGTTTCAATGTTGTTTCAATGAATGTGAGTTTCAATGGCAGAGACGTTTTAATGCCAAGTTTGTTTAGCAGATGTCTTAGTGTTTGTGCTGTAAAATGCAAAATAAAACTTTCAAATGAAGTTCAAATCATCATAGAAGTAACTCAGTATGTACATTAGTGTTTATGGTAAATGGAGTGAAATAGCCAAGTAATGGATCATTGGAATGGCTGCAGGGGGAGGCTCCATTCGACCATGGTTTTGTGAGGGTGAAGGGCGGCAAACTTTGGCAGTCCCAGCTGAACCATACCTCCCAACTGTCCAGATTTTCAAAGAATTAATAGATTTTTTGCTTCTTATTTTTGGTTTGTTCCTCATAAAATTTGTGGTTTTCTGGCAAATCATTTAGGAATTAAGTCACTAAATAATGACACACTGAGTTTCAGACTTCATAGCCTTCAGAAAAATGCATGCTAAAGTAAGACCTGTTCTATCAACTGTCTCAGTTTATACAACAGCCATTTTTAGTACTGTTTATATGTTCCCCCAATATATTTGGCCTTGTCCAGATTTATTGCATTAACAGGTTGAGAGGTACATGCAAATAAATTGCTTTATAGAATTAGGCATAGCCAAACCTCTCAACTGTCCCTGATTTTGGCTCAAAATGTTGCTCTTCCCCTAATGATCCCTCCGCAAAATAGCAATTTTGGAAGAAAACATGGAGGGTTTATAATTAAGAAATAACTGTAATAATCAGTTAGATTACTTTTATTTCAGAAATGCATGTAGATTATTTTATTTTGTCAGCTGCTCAAGTTAGCAGTACTAATATTAAAGTGTCCCTTCTTTGACAGGTTGCCAGCTGTATTGTGTTGCTATTTTATATTTTTACATCACATTTTGGTCCATTTTTCATAAAATTGTGTTTTTTTTGTCAGATTAGTGACAAATCATTAAAGACTGAAGTTAGAAAATAATGACAGACATTTGAGTTTCAGATTTCATACCATTCAGAAAATTCATACTAATGCAAGACCTCTATTATTTTTCTAAGTTTATAAGAGCAATATTTTAAAAATTGTCCTTATTTTTGGGCCTTTGTCCCATTTCTTTGTATGGCTTTGTCCAGATTTCTTGCTCTGAGGTTGAGAGGTATGACAAATGTGTCAGGGCCATCACAAGTCAGCCAGAGACATTTCAAACTGTGACATACTTGTTGCACCCCACTCCCCCATGTAGTGACTCTGGATGTGTCGAAGCAAGGCAAGGAGTAGTTATGCAGTGTAAATGTGCAGAGTATCCCCCCATCCAAGGGACACACAAGTACTAGAGTGGCTTTTCATCTGTCCTTGATTTTTACAGAATGGTCTGGTTTCTGTCATATTTTTTGTACTGTTGATTTATGCTTATTACTCAAAGTGTCTGTTGCTCTATGTTTAAGTAGCAATACTTTAATGACCATCAGGTAAGCTTGGCTGAGATTGCAAGATGCAAGTAAGCTTTAATAAGCATACTGTTAAAGAATTGCCAACGGTGAAAGCCTTTCTGTTGCCATGTAGAGAATACTTAACTAGATAATATACGAGCCTTGGGTATTGAAATGCATATGACAGTATTTGTAATAAAGGACAGGATTACATTATTTTAAGAGTCTCATTACACTTGGAGACTTCCAGTCATCTCTGCAGGCTTTACTCATAAACAGAATGCCAATCGTGTGGTCCATAACCTGTACAGTAATCTTTTTAAGCAATGTATCTTGAGCTTATTTCTTGTTTGCTTTTCATTTTTTACTTTGATCATGTTTTCCCCATGAAACAAGTAGATGTCAGGGAGCAGGTCTTTTTTTGGATAAGGAACATTTTTACAAGTGGGGGCATCAGAGATGTCTACTTTCAGCATGTTACTTGGTGCTTTAATAAAGCTGAATATAAATTATAATTAGAACTGCAGTGCAAGAAGTGGTTTGAGTTGAGTGCTGCTTGTTTTTCTTGTACTTGATTTTGACTGGCATTCCATTAATGTATTTAAAAAAAAGTAATTTATTTTTTCATACCTCACAACCTTTTTTGTTTCCATCTAGATATTAAGCTGTCATGCAGTCAATGCATTGAAATATTTGTATTCTTCTACACTTCATTTTGTCTTGATTGGACTCTCATAATGATGGTTTGGCACCCAGGGCAGTATATTTAGTTTTTGTGGTTTTGAGCATAGCTCTTCCCTTTTCTAGTTGGCCACACCCCTTCCCATTGACCCCACCCATTCAGCTGTCTCCTGCAGCCCCCCTTTGATTTGAAGTCACCAGCCGCCACTGATTTTGTCTAAGTTATATGCTCTATTTTTTCCTGTTAACTGTTCATGGTTATTGTGGCTATCTGCTGAGCTTCTTTTATGCTTTTCTTTTTCTTTGTAAAGTAGGTGCTGTTTCCTTTTAGGAAGTTATTTCAATTTTACTAAATGACTGCATGTTTTATTTCCTTTTCACTGTTATCTTATAAAGTAGTTTGTCTTTAAAGTTTGGCTAAGGGTATGTGTGTGCGTGTGTGTGCGTGTGTGTGTGTGCATATGTGTGTGTGTGTGTGTGTGTGTGTGTGTGTGTGTGTGTGTGTGTGTGTGTGTGTGTGTAATATATATAATATAGATCATTGAAGTTTCAAAACTTCAAACGTCATACTGCAAAGACCATATGATCAAAGTTTTGAAACTTCAAACCTAAACTAAAAAAAAAAACAATTTTTTTTTCTGCATTCCCCACACCCACTGCTACTTAAATATACCAACTCTGAGATTGCACTTCAGTGAGGAAAATGGTAAATTTCCCATTCTGCTCTGTATGGCGATCTCCATTTTAAACCGTTCGAAGTTTCAAAACAAAACTTCAATCATATGGTCTTGGCCGTATGATGTTAGAAGCTGTGAAACTTTGGTAATCCAATAAGGGACCCATATGTAAATATATATATATATATATATATATATATATATATATATATATATATATATATATACTTCACATAATTGAACATCCAAATGTTCGACTTTCAAATGGCTGAGACCATATGATCAAACATTTGAATGTTCGAAAATGTGAAAAAAAAAAAATAAACAAAAAAAATAAAGAGTGCTAGCAGGGGGGGCAAGCCCCCCTGCACCCCCGCTACTTAAATATACCAACTCTGAGATCGCACTACATTGCGGTAAAGGGAAATCTTTCTGTTCCCCGCTCTCTATGGAGATCCCCATTCAGACTGTTCAAACTTTTAAAAGTTTGATCATATGGTCTCGGCCATATGAAAGTCGAGCTTTTAAAAGTTCGACCATCTGAAGGGGACCCATATATATATATATATATATATATATATATATATATATATATATATATATATATATATATATATATATATATATATATATATATATATGTTGGTGTTTGTCTTTTTGGCTTTTCCCAGTTAGGGGTCGCCACAGCGGAACTCCGGTCTGCTAATGATTGGCAGTAGATTTTTTATGGTGCCAAGATGCCAGCCCGATGCCCAACCTTCAGCGAAGGCACACCCATTCACGCATGTCTTTCGGAGGCCACTCAACCGCGGGGAGGACATGCAGACTCCACACAGAAGGTGCTCCAGCCGAGAATCGAATGGGAGAACCTCTTGCTGTGAGGCAACAACGCTACCGCTGTACCACCCTGGCTTTTATATATATATATATATATATATATATATATATATATATATATATATATATATATATATATATATATATATATATATATATATATTTATATATATATAAATATATATATATATAAGATACATGCACATGTACACATGTCCATAGTGTATCTTACTATTAACCCTTTTCCTTTTGGCCTAAACATATTTATACTTATGTTAATATACAGTATTCCACACAAGAAGATACGTTCAAGCTCGACTAAATAGCAAAATAAATCCACCGGATATAATAAAACCAACAAATGTTGTTTATTGCACGAAACCAAATTCAACTGTTAAGCGCTTTCACTAGGCTCAGCTAGCTTCATCAGAACAGTTGGAATAATTAATTACACAGCTTTTAAATATAAAAAGGCGCCAAAATATAAAGCCTTACTTAAAGTGATATACCATAAGATCAACTTATACATATAAATAATAAACTTTCCATAAAATACACTTTAGTAATGTCTTTGTGTAACAGTTAAATAAGTTAAAATGTAGCAAGAAATTTTTGACTGCAAATGACAAGTATAAATAATTAATATTCCAATAAAACTATTTTATATATTAATATATATTCTAAGATGTTATAAGTTTATACTGTGGGAATAATGTACTTCCCTACCTTAACATCAACAAGGGTTTGATGGTAAAATAGTCATTTATGCCTGGCAATCTAGTTGCATCAGTTAAAACTTGCCAAAAAAGCTCTCTATAGGCCAATACATTTTTAATATTGCCACCTCTAGGATCACACTTAACAGCCTCTATTATGGCAAATTGAAATTTATGATCTTCTCCTTTTTCCATTATGTGTCTCGCTAATGCATTTTTTGAATCCTTGTTTTTTATGCAATATAAGTGTGAGTATATCCGCTGTCTCAATAATCTTTCTGTCTTACCCACATAATATGGGACAGACCATACAAATAGCGATATACACAACCATTCTAGTTTTACAGTTACCTTTAACAGGGTATATCCTAGATCTATTTTCATTTTCTAAAGTAATTGGACTTTTCATACATATACTAAAACATTGTTTACAAGTGCCACATCTCAAGTATGTGCACTATCAGTATGTTTAGTCTTATAGCCTAATTCAAGAATTCTCTTAATATTCAAACCCATTTTGTTCACAAATTTGGGTTCAGTTCCCAATATATCAGCCATTTCTTTGTCTTTAGTTATTAAGTACCAATTTTTTGCAATGATGTCCTTAATATAATTACTGTAAGGACCAAATTCTACTATACATGCTCTAGTGTATGTAACATTTACCATTTGTTTTACAGATGCTTCTATGGCTTGATGCTCTGAAATTTCCAAATTAACTGATAGATTTGGTATGTTATTAGAACCAAGTAAAGGTTTGTATTTGATTCCCCATTGGCTAATAACATATGCTGAAATGTCCACCATCATGTCATTGTCATATCCTCTATCAAAAAATAGGGATGTGATATAATCTATTTCCTTGACCATGTCAATGTACTTTGAACACATTCTAACAGCCCTCACACATTGTCCTTTGTATATATTTCTCTTTACTTTCCTGGGGTGAAAACTGTTGAAGTCCACGTAGGAATTGGTGAAAGTGTCTTTCCTATATATCGTGGACTTCAAACCAACAATGTCTCTTGAGATCAATGTGTCAAGGTACGAACACCATATTCATTTACCACTGAGGTAAATTTCAAATAATTACTACTGTTGTTAATGTAGTTAATAAATGTAGAATAGGTGTCCGTGTCTCCATTCCAAAGAATGTATATATCATCAAGGAATCTTGAATAATATACAATATGTTCATCATGTGTACCATCCAATACATTCTGTTCTTCCCATTCTAGCATGACCAGGTTGGCGAATATGGGAGCACAAGCTGCTCCCATTGCCACCCCCCTGGTCTGCCTGAATATTTCTCCCTCATAGAAAATAAAGTTGTTCTCTAACACAATGCTCATAAGTTCTGCCAATAGCTGTATTCTGTCCCATGTCATATTGGTATGTTTTCTAAGGCTGTAGGTGAATGCCTCAATACCTTCTTCCATGGGGATTGAACTGAACAGATCTACCACATCAATTGTACTGAACAGTATACCCTGATGGTATTTGTGTAAGGGATAATTCTTTAAAAATTCCCATGAGTCTTTTACAAGATGCTTCACTTCCTTGTATATAGGTTTTAAAAGCGTGTCTAATACCTCTCCTATTGGGAATGTTTTGGATCTACTTCCAGATATTATAGGACGTAGGGGTGGATTGTCTGGATTTTTATGTACCTTGGGTATCCCTATGATGGTTGCTAAAACTGGGTGTTCAACTGTCATATAATTATACATTTCTTCCGTTATTCGATTTTCCAACAGATATTCTTCAAGGTACATATCAATCCTGCTATAAGCTATGTTGACTTCATTAATGGATGACACCGTATAGTTTCCTGAATGATGTAATATATCTAAGATGTTAGCGTTGTATGTGAGGGTATCAAACAAAACTATACCCCCTCCCTTGTCAGGTTTCATAATACGTATTTTTGTGTCTGTCCGTAAATCCTGAAGTACTTGTCTTTCTTCTATGGACAAATTGTGTCTGGTTGGAAATTTCTTTCTATTTTTATACAATTTGTAAATTTCATTCGTGACCACTTGGTCGTAGATCTGTACATTAGGGTTGCTCATTGGTATAAAATTACTCTTCTTTTTTAACTAGACACGCTTTTAAAACCTATATACAAGGAAGTGAAGCATCTTGTAAAAGACTCATGGGAATTTTTAAAGAATTATCCCTTACACAAATACCATCAGGGTATACTGTTCAGTACAATTGATGTGGTAGATCTGTTCAGTTCAATCCCCATGGAAGAAGGTATTGAGGCATTCACCTACAGCCTTAGAAAACATACCAATATGACATGGGACAGAATACAGCTATTGGCAGAACTTATGAGCATTGTGTTAGAGAACAACTTTATTTTCTATGAGGGAGAAATATTCAGGCAGACCAGGGGGGTGGCAATGGGAGCAGCTTGTGCTCCCATATTCGCCAACCTGGTCATGCTAGAATGGGAAGAACAGAATGTATTGGATGGTACACATGATGAACATATTGTATATTATTCAAGATTCCTTGATGATATATACATTCTTTGGAATGGAGACACGGACACCTATTCTACATTTATTAACTACATTAACAACAGTAGTAATTATTTGAAATTTACCTCAGTGGTAAATGAATATGGTGTTCCGTACCTTGACACATTGATCTCAAGAGACATTGTTGGTTTGAAGTCCACGATATATAGGAAAGACACTTTCACCAATTCCTACGTGGACTTCAACAGTTTTCACCCCAGGAAAGTAAAGAGAAATATATACAAAGGACAATGTGTGAGGGCTGTTAGAATGTGTTCAAAGTACATTGACATGGTCAAGGAAATAGATTATATCACATCCCTATTTTTTGATAGAGGATATGACAATGACATGATGGTGGACATTTCAGCATATGTTATTAGCCAATGGGGAATCAAATACAAACCTTTACTTGGTTCTAATAACATACCAAATCTATCAGTTAATTTGGAAATTTCAGAGCATCAAGCCATAGAAGCATCTGTAAAACAAATGGTAAATGTTACATACACTAGAGCATGTATAGTAGAATTTGGTCCTTACAGTAATTATATTAAGGACATCATTGCAAAAAATTGGTACTTAATAACTAAAGACAAAGAAATGGCTGATATATTGGGAACTGAACCCAAATTTGTGAACAAAATGGGTTTGAATATTAAGAGAATTCTTGAATTAGGCTATAAGACTAAACATACTGATAGTGCACATACTTCGAGATGTGGCACTTGTAAACAATGTTTTAGTATATGTATGAAAAGTCCAATTACTTTAGAAAATGAAAATAGATCTAGGATATACCCTGTTAAAGGTAACTGTAAAACTAGAATGGTTGTGTATATCGCTATTTGTATGGTCTGTCCCGCATATTATGTGGGTAAGACAGAAAGATTATTGAGACAGCGGATATACTCACACTTATATTGCATAAAAAACAAGGATTCAAAAAATGCATTAGCGAGACACATAATGGAAAAAGGAGAAGATCATAAATTTCAATTTGCCATAATAGAGGCTGTTAAGTGTGATCCTAGAGGTGGCAATATTAAAAATGTATTGGCCTATAGAGAGCTTTTTTGGCAAGTTTTAACTGATGCAACTAGATTGCCAGGCATAAATGACTATTTTACCATCAAACCCTTGTTGATGTTAAGGTAGGGAAGTACATTATTCCCACAGTATAAACTTATAACATCTTAGAATATATATTAATATATAAAATAGTTTTATTGGAATATTAATTATTTATACTTGTCATTTGCAGTCAAAAATTTCTTGCTACATTTTAACTTATTTAACTGTTACACAAAGACATTACTAAAGTGTATTTTATGGAAAGTTTATTATTTATATGTATAAGTTGATCTTATGGTATATCACTTTAAGTAAGGCTTTATATTTTGGCGCCTTTTTATATTTAAAAGCTGTGTAATTAATTATTCCAACTGTTCTGATGAAGCTAGCTGAGCCTAGTGAAAGCGCTTAACAGTTGAATTTGGTTTCGTGCAATAAACAGCATTTGTTGGTTTTATTATATCCGGTGGATTTATTTTGCTATTTAGTCGAGCTTGAACGTATCTTCTTGTGTGGAATACTGTATATTAACAGCGTGTGGTTCCATACGAGAGCTTTTTGTTCTGATATTTATACTTATGAGTAAAGATAAATTCTCTTCTATATTTAGCTACACATTGAAATGGTACAAACCTGTTCTGTATGCTGTTAATGATAACTGACTTTATTTTATTACACTGGACATTTCTCCAGTTAAAGTATTAACTGACTTTAGGTATCTTTGTATTTCATTTTCATAAAGCTTATTGTACTGAGGTGTAATAAGTGGATACTATATATATATATATATATATATATATATATATATATATAATTATTTATTTAACATTTGTTTACCAGGAAAGTCTGACTTAGAACGAGTCAATTTTCAGTGGAGGCCCAGGGAGAAACACTCTAAATGCATGTCTTTGTAAAGTGGGAGGAAAGTGGAGCACCCAGAGGAAACCCACATGAACACAGGGCATGCAGACTCCACACAGAAGGTACCCCAACCGAGAATCTAACCAGAGAACCTCTTGCTGTGAGGCAACAGTGCAAACCGCTGCACCACTGCACCATCCAAACATATATATATATATATATATATATATATATATATATATATATATATATATATATATATATATATATATATATATATATATATATATATATATATAAACAGGATAAGCTGTACGGAAAAGGATAAAGGAGAGACAAAGATAAACAAGTAGGAGATTCATCTTTGGGGATCAAAAGGAGGAGAAAAGAAACGATGTGGTAAAATTGTTAAGGCGATAATTAAATCTAAATAAAGATGGAAGAAGACAATGAGTCTGCAGTGGAAAGACATGAAAGAAAATGGACATATTACAATAAAAATGCATAAATGGTGAATAAGAATTCTTGAATGAATAGATAAAATAAGTGATATCAGAAATGGAAAAATACAAACTCCAGTTATTATTGATTAGTTTGATATGCAGATTAGGTTTGAACTTTGAAAGTTTAGATTCTTTGATGCAGTTTATCTAAGCTGAAATGTGTAAAAAAAATTACTTCTAAATGTTGAAAGTCCCTGAAATTCCTAAACATAGGGTACAGATGTGTAAACATATTGTGCAGCGAATGTAGCACTGGAGACTGCCACTATTCATAGGTTCATAGTAAGTACTAGGCTAGCTGCCCTTGTGGGCCATTTTAAGCATAGCCAATTTCTCTTTTGGTGCTTGAATTAACAGTCCTATTTTTTATTAGATTGACCTTATCCATCCCATGGCTGATACCTGTATACTACCCCTAGAAACTCCCATGCATGCGATAAAGCATCTAGAAGTTGCCTCTGTCCATTAGTAGTACAGAGGACAGTCCTGGATTAAATTTTCTATTACACATCCCTAGATCCCAGTTGCGCTTGAACATGGATGGGGGTGAGCTTTGTTTTACATGGATGAGGAGTCTCTTTCAGAGCAGTGGTCTCCTCCGAGAAATATACCTGTCCTAACAAACTGTTTTGTTGATGTTGCAGAAGAGGTTTACATCCCTGGACTGAATATTCCTTAAGCCATTTAACTTGCTGATGTGCAACAACTCCATCAGTACTGGGACAAATAATTCACTGCATGCCAGACACCTGTTACCGCTTAGCAGTCTGTAAGATGTAGAGTATTATTCTCTATTGTACTCACAGTTAAATACAACCTTCAAACTACTGCACATCCCTGAAAAATTCCTATCTTTTAACTCCATCCTTCAGCCTACTACTAAGAGACTTCTATTCTCCACTGACAAATCATTACTCTCCATAACTAAACCTATCAACAATGTAGGATAGTCCCTGTATTCACACTGCATTGCTAATAGCTGGACTACCATCTCACTCCACTTAATAACAACTTGCAACCTGACAGACTTTAAATGCCAACAGAAGCAACACTTGATAGATAAATGTCTCTGCACCTGCACCACCTCTGGTTAAACTGGTGCTGATATAGTAATATGTGTGCCATAACTGTCTACTGCACAAAACTTAAAGTGCTATTATCACAGCTATACCCTCCTCTATCACCTCAGTCTTCTTTACCTTCCTTGAGACTCCTCCCATCCCTCCTTTCTTTGGGCTGCTCTCTTTATCTTATCTTCCTAAATCTTTATAGTAACAAATTTTATTGTGTAAAACCTAACAATCTGCATACTGATAATATTGCACCACATATACCTCCCTGTATTAAAAATGCATTCATATACAGCCCATGTAACTGTTATTTTAATGGAAACTGTTTGCTTCAGTTACATTGTTTACAATGTCTGAACAGTGGAACTGTTGCTCATGAATGAAACTGATTATGTAATGAAACGGTGCAAATGATATCCATGACGTCTGTATAAGGGAGCTTTTCTCCCTGGACCTCCACTGAAAAAGGGCATTGCTCAGTCAGACTTTCCCAGTAACCAAATGCCAATAAATAAATAGAGAAATATAGTGGCAGGGCTTTGAAGTGGTCCATGTAGGTCATTTTGTTTAGGCATTGTTTCATTTTAGTAAGGTATCTCTGTGGTTGTCCCAATTCTTGAACGTGTCAGGACAGATGCATGTCAAAGGGGACATTATACTTAATGACTGGCCTAATGAGGGCTGAGCAAAGGGGAACAATGACATCTGTAGAGCTAATCATTCCCGCTTTATTTAATATAGAAGGACTATCTTATCAAATTGATACATAGTGGTAGAAAGTTCCACATACATTCCCAAATCCCAAACAAATGGGTCAACTTTCATTGTATACTATAATATTAGCATACTGTAAGTGTGGTAGTCCCTGAGGCAGACAACCACCTAAAGAATACAATAATACATTTTTTCGTATATGGTTAAGGTTCATGATTCCGGCACCAATTATTCCTTTGAGACAAACCTTTCTGCAGGATGGCCAAGTCATTTGTGGTTTCAGTAACTGCTCCTAGCTTGCAGTCATCAGCAAACTTAGTCAGCCAAAGCCCTTTGTTATCAGCTTTAACTTCAGTGAAGTAGATGATGAACAGGAGAAATCCCAGCACAGAACCCTGGGGACTCCACAAGTGACTGATCTGCTTCTGGATCTGTAAGCCATTTGGTGGGCAACAGGCAGGACCAATTGCTATTTCTATTTATTATGGCTCTTCAGCCTTTTTACAGGAAGGTCAAGGGTCACTGAGTAGAAGTGAAGGAACCAGGGCTAGGGCATAACAGAAAAATGCAGGTTACATACCCCAACCATGCAAAGGACAAAGAAAAGCATATTTCCATATAGTTCAGAGAGGGGCATGGTCAAGGGTGGTAAATCTTCCAAAATGTTGCTGACTGACAAATCAGTGTGGAATGCTGTGGCTTAAAAGAAGTGAAAGATACACCCATCCCCCACTTCCAAGGTACAAAGAAAAGCGCAGTCTAAAAGATCTGAAAGAAAAGAATGGACAAGTGGCATTAACATTTCCAAATATTACTAGAAATTCACCATGGCTTATTGTGGCAAAAAGAAAAGGGAAGTTTACATTCCCAAAGAGGCAAAGAAATCAACAGTCTTAAAGGCCACAGAGGGGGGAATAGTCAAAGGACTTTAAAACTCCCAAATGTTCCTTACTGAAAAGTCAGTAAGGCTCAACATGACTTAACAAAAAGGGCAAGATAAACTTCCACCCTAAAGGGGCAAAGAAAAGCACAGTCTAAAAGTGTTTAGATGGGGGAATTGTCACTATTTTAAATCTCTCAAACATCACTCCTAATGGTGGCTTAGAAAAGGCAAAACACACTAACTGATCTCAGAGGAAGGAATGATTATGGGACTCTATATCTCCCAAACATTGCTTGTTGAAAAGTCACCTTGGCTTACCCTGGCTTAACAGGAAAGGGCAGAGTACACCCCTAAAGAGACAAAGAAAAGCACAATGTAACAAAGATAGGAAGGAAAAATTATCAAAGAACTTTAAGTCTATCATATGTTGCTTACTGAAAATTCACCAGCATTTACTATGTAAGGGCACTGTTTGTTGGCCTCTGCCATAACAAACCGCTACAGCATTTGTCACCTGAACAATGCTGACACTACCTTCTCTGTCCATCTTCTCCTATGTCGTGTTGCACTAAAGGAATTGTTTTCTTCAGGTTAAAAATGTTGCAGTCCCAAAAACTGCATTTCCCTCAAAGTAAATAAAGAAAAACATTTCCCTTGGAGTAAAAGCATTGGACTGTAAAACACTAAATTTCCTGCAAGATAAGTACGCTGCATTAAAATACGGCTAACCCACCATGAACACAGTATCTAAGGAAAGTTCTGTTACCTCCCATACCCCACTATACCTCCTCCCAACTTTAATATAAACATTTGTCACAAAAGGTTCTAACACCCTTGCCTCCACAACACTCACAAAACAGTCCATAAGGTGTCTATCGCTCTAACAGAAGTGCATGCCATGTTCCTTTTACATAGACAACCCAATATAACTATGTATTACTTCATTTTTGTATAGACAAGACAATGCAACTATATTTACTTTCATATAGATATCCCATCCCATATACAGAATACTCTCGCATAATATTATCTGTTATTATACAACCACATTCTGACAAGCCATCTTTCCCTTTGGACTTTTAGTTGCGTCCATCTTCTGGTTAGCATTCTGCAAGTTAACCTAACCCCCTGACTGACTCTGATCACTCCATGGTCAAGGGATATTCTGCTGGAACATGTAATTTAAACCAAAGACAAGCTTCCTCTGTCAACTAAGAAAAGCACCATAACCTGTACCTACAGTGTATGCTGAGGCTTAATCTATGCAATTTTCCAGACACGCCTACTTTAACAATTTAAAGAAGGATAAATATCACAGTAGTTAGCCTTAACAACTTTAAAATGTATTTAGCTAGCCTGCCTAATGGTTAAGGTGTTTGCCTTACAAACACAAAGTGTAGGGCATGAGTCTCACAAGGGATAATTGGCTAGGCCTAAAATGACTCACAAGGGCAGTTAGCCTAGTACTAATCTATGAACCTATGCATGCCACTTATCGCATCTACCAGAGGATGCACTCCACAAAAAACTTATACTAACATTCTTTCTCTTTTGCCTCTCTACCTACACCACCAGCTATTGCTGATATCCCCCTGTTTCACTTAGGCACCCTATATTTTGGCATTCTTTTATCCTTTGCTGTATAGTGTCCTATCACCCAGATTCTCAGCTTGTACTTTGTAGTAAACCTTCTACAACAGTAAAGCTAACTTTTCTGTATAATACAAATTTCTGCTAATGACTTAAAGAACGGATGAGATATTATTTCTTTAGCTAGACTATGTTTCAGGTTTTCAACATGCTTGCTAAATAAGTTTACATCTGTTTTCTTAAATAACTCCAAAATTCCTCCCAACAGACTAAATATATTTCTTACCTTACTGATTTTTTTTGGAAATCTTACCTCCTCCTTTGGTGCGCCATCCCTGCATCATTCACCCTCGCTTGACTTGGGATCACTCTTCTCCCATATCCTAATCCCAATTTTGACCCGTCCCCTGTTCATCTTTATTCATACCTACCCTACCATGCCCATTTCATTCTGTTATCAGCTCTCAGACAGCATAATCTTACTACACCCACCCTTTCCATCCCCTCACCTTTTGCATCCCTTTCTTCAACTTACTCATTTCCTAATTGCCAACATTCTCTCAGACCTTCTCACCTCCTCCCTATAAGGCACCACTCACAAACTTCAGCAAATTTAACTTCTTCCACTATACATAATTCTTTTATCTCATTATATTATACCCATTCTCATATAAATCACACTCCCCTATAGCCTTACCTTATTTCTGCATCACAACATCAACCACCAGTACAAATTATACAACTAGTACTTCCCCCACAGACTGTGATACGTCTGATGGCAGTTTCTATGACATCTCCTAAAAATTATTTCATGCAAACCGCTTCCTCTGTTCTAGACCCAGATTAGTTAACAAATGCCATCCTAACCTAAAAATAAAGCTCTTGACCACAAATTCAATCAATAACTTCCGTCACAAATACCCTATATTTCTCTTACATTCATCAGTGTGGTGATATATACCCTAATCCATGTCCAATTCAATCTCCCACCCCCTCAAACCTAAATAAGACCCTAACCTAGTCACAGTAAACTTTCAAAGCTTTTATAACAAAATTGTTGATTTCCACTCATGGATAGCCCACCATACGCAGCGACAGATACTTGGCTTAAACTTAATATAAATGATACAGAAATTCATCCCCCAGGTTATAGCATAACAAGGTACAACAGAATACTAAAGAAAGCATGTGGATGATAACTTCCTAATACCTTCCCAAAATTCAGCACAGCCGAAATCCTTGTAACCTTCCTAAAACTTAGTAACGTCAAAAGCTTATGCATCACAATACTATATATCCCACCAAGACAAAACATTCCAATCCTTGAAAAAAATGTTAACCTGGAACTCTTATGTTGTAAACAATGAAACAATCATGCTAGGTAATTCTCACATTGACTGGCAGAACCTCTCCTCTGACTTTCCAACTATTAGCGTGAATCTATTTGGGTTTTCTTCCACCAGATGTAATAAAATTAACAACCATGGTTCTACAGCTGACTGGATAAAGGTCTCCAACTCAGGAAACTATACTACAGCTGGTACTCTTCCCAGACACCTTAACGGATTACATATCAGCTTTTGCCCACACAACTACTCCACAAATGATTAAAGAAAATAAATATAAAACACCTATAACCTCACAAAATTCAACAAGGTCTTTTATTAATTCTCTGAGAACAGTAGACTGGTCAGTCCTAAAAATGCTATCCCTAGATGAGGCAGTAACCCACTTCAATACAGTATTTATAAATACCCTAAACACTCTAGCCCCTAGGCGTACAAAGAGAATAAAAAAAACAATTATGCCTACTGGTTCTCTAAGACTAGTAAACACCTTATGAAAGAAAGAGAGAGGCAGTGAGCACCATAAGACTAAATCCAACAAAAATATGCAACATTTCAGGCAACTACATAGCCAGGTCAAAAAACAAATAGTCATGGACAAAAAAGACTATTGTACATTCCTACAAACCAACAGCAAATAGGAGCCAAAAAAAGTTTTGGTCTTCCATCAACTCGCTATTGGTACAAAACAAGACCCAAATCCCTGCACTAACATTCCCCCCACTTAAGCTGCAAGCAAATGTAACTCATTTTATAGAATACTTTGCCAGCTTAAATGCACGCTCAAATCAAGCATCCCTCTCACCCACCCAAAACTCTTTCATTTCTACTTCTAGCACAAACAACTGCTCTCTCTCTCTCTCTCTCTCTCTCTCTCTCCACTTCTATGCCCAGTCTCCTCTCAACTAGCAATCCAAATTATTCCACCTCTTTCACCCTCCAACCCATACCCACCCCCAGTATGAAACAACTGTTACTTAAACTAAAACCCTGCTCTACCTCCACAGACAATCCCCCCCCCCCCCACCTCGTATCTACAACCAACTGCCATGGTCATTGCCCTATTACTTTCCTTATCAACAGATATATCGCTGAATCTTATATACCTAACCTATGGAAAAGGTTTTGTGTAACCCCACTGCACAAAGGAGGTACTTCCATCGGTATCTGTAATTTTCATCCCATAGCCATTTTGATCCCCCTCTGTATAAACTTCTAGAAAAATGTGTATATAAACAGGCTATAGACTTTCTCCTACAAAATAAATTACTAACCAATACTCAACATGTCTTTTTTTTATTGGTCACAATACCACAACTGCTTTAATACTCTTCTCAGGCATTGCAAATTAAGCTACAGATTCAGGTAAACTTGTTTCTTCTGTATTCTTGGAACTCCCTCAGGTTTTTGTAATGGTATCACATAACAAACTACTTCAGCATCTTTTCTACCTGAGATTACAATCACACTCACTTCAGTGGTTTACCAGCTAGCTGTCAAACAGGCACAAGCTGAAAAATGACAAACGCTCCATCTCTCCTTACTTACCCATAAACACAGGCATCCCTCAAAGGATCCATCCTCGGTTCCCTACTCTTTAATATCTTCATAAAAAACCTACGTACCACTTCCAAGTAAAGTACACTAATCCAATATGTAGATGATGCCACTATCACCTGCACTTCTGACACCCTACCCAACCTTCAGCTGTTCACCTCTGCACTTCAGACACCCTACCAAACCTTCAGCAGATCACCCAAGCATTCTCTTCGATTGAAAACTCACTTACTAATGCCCAGCTATTACTAAATCCTAAAAATACCCATATCATCCTCTCAAATTTTAAATCTCTCCTTGACAAGCCCAATTTCAAGATGCATTCATTAAACAATACAGTCATAGAAGCACTTCCCCATACAAACGTTTAGGGGTCACGACAAACAACAATCTCAAATTTGATCTATACATACAAAGAAATATAAAAAAAAAAAACAAAAGAAACTTGGCATGCTCTACAGCAATAAACATTTCCTGAGTACATCCACCAAAACTACTCTGGCCTTGACCTACTTGCTACCTCCACTTCTAAACAAGGCTCCAGTTCTAACTTGCAAGCTTCAATAAAAACAAAACTTCAGACCTACGGGAACAAAACTGCAAAGCTCCCAGCTGGTGCAAAATACTACTCCCATCACTTCAGGGCCTTACAGTCACTTAAATGGCTCAAACTTTTCTACCAACTCTACTACCTGCAACTTATAACTGCCCACAGCATCATCTACAGAACAGAATCCTTTCTATTGCTAAATCCTGGAACTCCTTACCCTGTCCACCAGGAATAATCCTAACCTCCAAACATTTGAACACTCCCTAAAAGAATTTTTTTTAAAAAAACATGGATCTGCTCATGCTCCAAGCCAGACTGACATCCTACTAGCACTTCCACATCCCAGGTCTCATCTCACCCCCCCCCCCCATATTGCAACCATTACTTTGTCTCCCCATATCTCAATTTGCACCTTTATACATTACTACCCATTCATAGTCAATGTTATTCCCAGCTTTCTCTGCACCTCTAATCTCATCTTTCAAACACCTGTTGCTAATACTTCCGTAAATGGTCTACTCTTCCTAACTCTTCTCTTACTCTGCTTTTCCTTCTTCCCAAATCCTATACATCCCCTCTCCCACTGCTCTTTGTATAACACTACTACCATCTTTCTTTCTTTGCATAACCATTAAGCTCTCTACTCAATTGCTTTTTCTTGCCTGTGAATTTATTAGCTCTCCACACTATTACTTCTCAACTATTCCCTATAAATATAGCTTTACCCGCCTATAAATATAGCTTTACCCTCTGATATTAAATGTATGTCTTATCAACCATTTACTTTTACAATATATGTAAAATTCATTTGAATTTCAAGACAATGTATTACTTTTGATTCTTTTTATATATTGTAAATGGTTTTAAGACTTTCTTTTGTATTACCCCACCCCCAATTAGGGAAACCATCCTTTCTTTTGTATTACCCCACCCCCAATTAGGGAAACCATCGTAAAAAACTTCTCCAAAGCCAACTTCACACTTCTTAAGACAGAAGTGGCAAACTTCACGACACCCATGCAGATGGACAATAGAGGTATGACTGCCAAATTCTACACAAATGCACTACATAAGCACTTACACGAGTGCATGGATCATGCCATCCCTAATAGAACCAAGATGTTAGCCTCCAAAAAAAGGAAGCCAATCTGGTGGTCCTCTGCCATAAACAAACTCTACAACAGAAGAAAGAAACTGTTGCAAGAAAGAGTAAAATTCCATGACTGGAGGAACTCCCTCATCAACCTCAGTAAGAAGCTGAGATCCCTCATAAAATCCTCCAAAGCTAGTTACGAAAACAAAATTGCCACCGACTCTAAAGACAACCACAAAGCATTCTATAGCTATGTCAAGAATCTAAATGGGAACACTCAGATCTGCTCTGAGTTACAGCACAATGGCACTAAACATACAGAACCAACTGATATTGCCAACATCCTAGCAGATAGGTTCAGTGCTAACTTTACCCCCCTCTCATCCCCTAGAGAGCCCATCTCTATACTGGAAGAATGCAAAGTTCCTATAATCACGGCTGCACAGGTAAAAAACACACTCTCCAAAGCCAAGAACACAGCATCCATGGGACCTGACAATGTCCCAGGCTGCGTTCTACATGAACTACAGAATGAATTGGCAACCTACCTAAGTACCATGTTCAATCATAGCCTCACCTCAGGCTTTGTACCCACTGAATGGCACACCGCAACGGTTATCCCACTCCACAAAGGGGGAGCCACGACGGACCCCGGGAACTACCGCCCCATTAGCCTGACAAGCCTGGTCTGCAAGGCCATGGAACATATCATCATGGAACTCATAAACAAAGACATTGGTAATCTCCAAACTCTGGACCCTACCCAGTTTGGATTTGTAAAAGGCAGATCATGTCTCCTAAACCTGATTGACTTCTTTGAAGCAGTCACCAAAGACACAGATGAGGGTAAAATGGTTCACTCAGCTTATCTAGATCTCGCCAAGGCTTTCGACACCATCCCCCACTCTGGAATTATAGATAAGCTCATTAAACTAGGTATAAATCCCTATGTCACAAGATGGGTTGCCAACTGGCTCATGGACAGAACCCACACTGTGAAAGTAGCGGATTCCAAATCCGACATCAGGCCAGTGACAAGTGGAGTACCACAGGGTTCAGTCCTGGGTCCTCTCCTGTTTGGTATCTACTTCTCTGAAGTGCAGGCCAACACAGAAGGTCTTTGGCTAACAAAGTTTGCAGATGACTGCAAACTAGGAGCCATAATCGAAACTCCTAACGATGTGTACAAACTACAAAAGGGCCTCACTGAAACAGATATATGGTGTCAAAGCCATGGCCTGAAGCTCAATGCCAAGAAGTGTATTGTCATCCCCTTTGGTAAAAACTCTGTACCCATGAACTACCACATAGCTGGTAGTCTACTTAATGCCAAAAATGTGATAAGAGACCTTGGGACACAGGTGGACAGTAGTCTCTCCTTTGATAATCACATCTCCACAGTGGTCAGGAAATCCTTCTACGTGGCTCATCTCATCACAAAAGGTTTCTCATCCAGGGAAAAAAAGAGGTCATTGTTCCCCTCTACTCATCACTCATTATAGACCCATTATAGAGTACAATGCCCCTTTTGGTATGTACCTCACAAGATATCTACAACAACTGGAAAGACCACAGAAATACCTCACAAAGAGGATTACTGGCCTCAGACAGATGCCCTATGCAGACCGTCTCAAAAAACTACAGCTTTACTCCATCGCATATCGCCTACTCAGGGGCGATCTCTGCCTAACATACAAAGCTATGTCAAACCCAGAGCTGTTGGACATGCTCCACTTAAAGAAATCCCAATCCCTCCGAGCTACACACTCTAGGGACCTAAACCTTGTCACCACAATAAACAGAACATGCCGGAGGGTTAGATTCCTGTCCCAGAGACTTCCCATACTCTGGAACAGACTACCTATCTATGTCAAACAGAGCTCCTCATTAGCACTCTTCAAGAAAAATCTTGATGATTGGATGGGAAATGGGAAATTCACCCTGGGGATCACTTCTGTGGCTCTGTTCGACAGGGGCACAGGAAAATAATTTTCTTGGGTGGCGAAAGCCAGGGTACATTTTTGGCTAGGCTTGTATGGGCCCTAGGGCTGATAGCCTAGTACCTACCTATGAACCCATGAACCTATTAGTATGACTTTATATTGTTTGCATCTGGAGCTTTTCTCCTCAGGCCTCCACTGAAAATAGGCATACCCGTCCGAGTCTGACCTTCCAGATAAAAAAATGCCCATCAATAAATAAATAAATAAAATTACCCCCAACACATTTATCCTATTCTTCTAAGTTTCAAAAGGGATCCCAATAAAGGATTACCTCAACCACCTTGCAAAATGCTTTTCCAGAATTAAAATAAATCATTAATAAATCATAAGTAGTAAAGTAAAACTCCCAATACTGGGTAATTTTAATTACCCAAACATCAAATGGGAAAACTACTTAAGCACTAATACCTTTGCTCAATGCTTCCTGGAATATATTAACTCAAATGCCCTGGACCAGCTTATTAACACCCCTACAACGGGCAACAATATACTGGACCTGGTCATCACCAACATGGGGGACAAGTGCTCCACACCCGAGGTAAATCCCTCAGTTAGATCAGACCATAAACTCATCACCCTCGATATCCACATACCCCCCCCCCCCAAGGAAACCACAGTGAAAAACTTCTCCAAAGCAAACTTTATGCTGCTTAAAACGGAGGTGGCAAACTTCATCACCCCCATGCAGAATGACAACTTGGTCGAATCTGCTGTAGCCTGCACAAAAGCACTCTACAAGCACTTACATGAGTGCATCGACTGTGCTATTCTGAAAAAAAACAAGACCAATTCCTCCAAAAAAAGGAAACCAGTCTGGTGGACCCCGGCCATAAACAAGCTTTATAATAGAAGGAAGAAATTATTACAAAAAAGAGTAAAAACCCAGGAATGGAGGAGCACCCTGACCAACCTTAGCAAAAAGCTAAGATCCCTTATAAAATCCTCAAAGGTGAGCTTTGAAAGAAAAATCACAACGGACACCAAAGACAACCACAAAGCATTTTTTGGCTATGTCAAGAACCTAAATGGCAACTCTCACATCTGCTCTGAGCTACAACATAATGGTTCAAAATTCACGGAGCCAACTGATATCGCCAATATACTGGCAGATAGGTTCAGTGCAAACTTTACCCCACCCTCACCCCATAAAGGGCCCATATCTATACCAGAAGATTGTGCTGCCCACAAAATCACGGACATCCAGGTGAAAAATGGCACTTTCTAAAGCAAAGAATGCAGCATCCATGGGACCAGACAGCATCCCAGGCTGTCTGATATTGAACTACAAAACAAACTAATCCCTCATCTGAATACCATGCTCAACCACAGCCTCTGCTCAGGCTACATACCCACTGAGTGGCACACAGCAATGGTTGTCCTGCTTCACAAAGGAGGAGCCACCACCTACCCCAGGAACTATCGTCCATAAGCCTGATGAGCCTCGTCTGTAAGGCCATGGAGTGCATAATCATGGAACTCATAAACAATAACATTGGGAACCTACAAACCCTAGACCCTACCAACTTTGGTTTCGTAAAAGGCAGGTCATGTCTCCTAAACCTGGTTGACTTCTTCGAGACGGTCACCAAAGCAATCGATGAGGGAAAGGTGGTCCACACGGCATACCTTGACCTTGCAAAAGCCTTTGACACTATTCCCCACTCGGGAATTATAGATAAACTCACTAACCTAAATATAAACCCCTACATCACAAGATAGGTTACTAACTGGCTCACAGACAGAACCCATACAGTGAAAATAGGAAATGCTAGGTCCGACTCCAAATCTGTGACAAGTGGAGTACCCCGGGGCTCAGTCTTGGGACCTATCCTGTTCAGTATTTACTTCTCTGAGGTACAAGCAAACACAGGGGGACTATGGCTAACAAAGTTCACAGATGACTGCAAACTGGACGCCATAATTGAGACTCCTGCTGATGTAGATATCCTTCAAAAGGGGCTCACTGAAACAGATAAATGGTGCTAAAATCATGGCCACAAGCTAAATGCCAAAAAGTGCATTGTCATCCCCTTCGGGAAAAAACAAGTACCTACGAATTACCACATAGGTGGTAGCTCACTAAACACAGAGAGTGTGATAACAGACCTAGGGACCCAGGTGGATAGTAACCTCTCCTTCGATAACCACATCACTAAAGTGGTTAGAAAATCCTTCTACATGGCCCACCTTATGACGAAGGAGTTTGCATCTAGAAAAAGGGAAGTTATTGTCCCCCTCTACTCACCACTCATTAGACCCATTACTGAGTACAATGCCCCATTTGAGATGTACCTTACTAGACACCTGCAACAACTGGAGAGGCCTCAAAAATACCTCACCAAGAGGATAACAGACCTAAAACACATGCCCTATGCCACCAGGCTAAAAAAACTTCAACCGTTCTCGGTTGCATACCAGCTGCTCAGATGTGATCCCTGCCTGACATACAAGGCTATGTCTAACCCTAAATTGCTGGAAATGCTCCACCTAAGGAAAACCCAATCTACCCGAGCTACACGCTATAGGGACCTAAACCTGACCTCAACAATAAACAGGACTTGTTGGAGGGATAGATTCGTATCCCAGAGACTCCCCTTGCTCTGGAATAAGGTCCCCATATATGTGAGGCAGAGCTCCTCATTAGCGCTCTTCAAGAAGAATCTTGATGAGTAGATGGGGAACAGGAAATTCACCCCGGGAATCACTTCTGTGGCTCTGCTCGGCAGAGGCGCAGGTAACTAAACCACTTGGGAGGTGCAAGCCGAAACACTTTGGCTAGGCTTAATTATGCCCTAGGGCCAAATAGCCTAGTACCTACCTATGAACCTATGAAGTATCCTACAAAATCCCCCATAGAAACTCTGCAGAAACCATGCATTACCATAATTTTTCTAACATTCTCTCTTCTTGCTGTGAGATACTGTTGGACTATAATTACAAAACATATGATCATACCTAATGCCTATGCCTCTAACTTTCCAACTCTATTACAGCCCATCCCTAAACTCACTCTGTAATAAAATTCAAGCAGCTCTAGCTCCAGAAAATCAACAGCTTCAGAGAAGACTTAAAATAATTTCAATCAAGCCGCGTTGATGCAGCGGTAGAGTTGTCGGCTCACAGCAAGAGGTTCTCCCGTTCGATTCTCACCTGGAGCACTTCTGTGTGGAGTCTGCATGTCCTCCCTGTGGTCGAGTGGCGTTCAAAAGACATGCGTGAATGGGTGTGCCTTCATTGAAGGTTGAGCGTTGGGCTGGCACCTCAGCACCATAAAAATCTACTGCCAATCATTCACTCAAAGGATAAATCCAACTCTATAGTACATAAAATAAAACTGTTTATTTAAGCCGATAAAACAGTCGGATCGAGGCTACCAGATATTACTGCCATTAAACCTAAAGGAAGAATGAGCATACCTGTATTTAGAAGCTGAAAAAACGGGACCCACACTACGTTCCCCTAAACTAGTATGGACAAAGGTGTCCAGCCTCCACATTACTCAATATGAATCTAGAAAACACTAGTCATAGCTCTAGAATGGTCTAGTTTTCACATCCATTCTCATTAACATCAGTCAATTTTTTCTGCTTCTAAATACAGATTTGTTCATTCTTCCTTTAGGTTTAATGGCAGTAATATCCAGTAGCCTCAATCCGACTGGTCCTAGTGAAAATGGACAAGATACTTGTATCACTTCAGAGTTATGGCTGGAGCCTTTTCGATCCGTGCTGAATAATGTGGTGGCCAGACGTATCAGTCTATGTATGCCTGGGGAACGTAGAGTGAGTTTTGTCCTCTAAGCTCTACAGTATCATAAGCTTGTTTATTTTTACAGAAGTTTGACTATTTTCTGGATTCTGAGTGGATCAGGGGGTTGTGGTGTTTTTCCGACTTTGATTACAGACGTACAGCTTAAGTTGCACGTGTATTATTTGTTGCTAATTGTAGAAGGTGAAATACAGTTGTAATTGAAAGGAATGGACTGTCCTTCCAGATTAGTCCTATGGGCACAGGTCTTTACTATGTTTGTACTTGAGATAGATGTTAGTATACTGTGGACATGGGATTGCCGGGATCGTTGAGCTGGTGTTTTTGAGCGGAGTAACATTGGATTGCTCGTATCTGATATTCATCCATGCATATTTTTTTAAAGCCCTTTAAGCTATGAGTCGAGAAGTTCCCCGAGGTATGACACTCGACTGGTAGCATATAAACAAGGATTTATACATATTGCCATTTATGTATTAGATCACTGTGGAAGGATGTTTTTATATTTCATTGTTTTCTACTTATTTATTTTTATTTTTATGTTGTGGCTTTAAGCTAATAGAACTCTATCATGTGACTAGTTCTTAATCAGTTGGATATTTAAAACGTAAAGAAGGGGTGAGACACTGTTTTGGCTTGTTTTTGATGTTCTGAGGAAGATGGATTGTTCCTATGAAAAGTGAATGTTTTATCAGCTTAAATAAACAGTTTTATTTTATATACTATAGAGTCGGATTTATCCCTTGAGAGGAATTTAGCAACAGACTTTGGAGCAGTTTTTCTGGTTTTTAAACTGTTTTTTAACCATCCCTTGGTTTGTTTGTGCTGCCAATCATTAGCAGACCGGAGTTCCGCTGTGGCGACCCCTAACCAGGAAAAGCCAAAAGAAGAACAACTGTCCAGGAGGAACTGAAGCCATTCCTGACCTCCATTACCCAACTCTGCTCAAACTGTACATTGCCTGGGATATGTCAACTTACTCCATGTCATGCCACTACTCACAACAGCCTGGACACAACCTTCTCCCACCACACCACTCCACCAGAAAAAGAAAAGCTCACATCACAGCAACCAAACAAACCTCAACATTCTTTGCAGAATTTAATTTTTCTCTTTCTTTCGGCTGCTCCTATTAGGGGTCGCCACAGTGGATCATCTGTTTCCATTTCTTCCTGTCCTCTGCATCTTGCTCTGTCACAACAACCACCTGCATATCCTCTCTCACCACATCCATAAACTTTATCTTAGGCCTTCCTCTTTTCCTCTTACCTGGCAGCTTCATCCTTAGCATCCTTTTCTCAGTATACCCAACATACCGCCTCAGCACATGTCCAAATCAATGCAATCTCACCTCTCTGAATTTGTCTCAAACTGTCCAACCTGGGCTGACCCTCTAATATACTGATTCCTAATCCTGTCCATCCTTGTCACACCCAGTACAACTCTGACTCCTGTCTTTTCATCAGTGCCACTGTCTACAACCCATATAACATAGCTGGTCTCACTGCCATCTTGTAGACCTTTCATTTCACTCTTACTGATACTCGTCTGTCACAAATCACTTCTGACACTCTTCTACACCCACTCCACTCTGCCTGCACTCTCTTCACCTCTCTTCCACACTCACAATTACTCTGAATTGTTGATCCCAAGTATTTAAACTCACTCACCTTTGCCAACTCTACTCCCTACGTCCTCACCATTCCTCTGTCCTCTCTCTCATTCATACACATATATTCTGTCTTACTTCTGCTGACCTTCAGTCCTCTCCTCTTTAGAGCATATCTCCACTTCTCCAGGGTCTCCTCAACTGTTCCCCACTCTCACTAAAGATCACAATGTAATCCGCAAACATCATAGTCCACGGGGACTCTTTTCTGATCTCATCTGTCAACCTGCCCATCACCATTGCAAATAAGAAAGGGCTCAGAGCTGATCCTTGATGTAATCCCACCTAGATTCATAGGTGGGCACTAGGCTATCTGCCCAAAGGCATTTATAAGCCTAGCCAGAATGTGTTGGCTTTCGCCACCCCCTTACATTAGTTCCCTGTGCCTCTGTCCAGCAGAGCCACTGAAGTGATCCCCGAGGTAAACTTTCTGTTTCCCATCCACTCGTCAAGGTTTCTTTTGAAGAGTGTTAGCGAGGAGCTCTGCTTAATGTAGATTGGGATCTTGTTCCAAAGCATGGGAAGTCTCTGGGACAGGAATCTATCCCTCCAGCAAGTCCTATTTATTGTTGTGGTGAGGTTTAGATACTTAGAGCATGTGGCTCGAGGGGATAAGGTTTTCTTTAGGTGGAGCATGTCCATCAATTCTGAGTAGGACATGGCCTTGTATGTCAGGCAGAGATCACCTCTGAGTAGGCGGAATGCAACTGAGTATAACTGGAGTTTCTGCAGTTGAGCTGCATAGGGCATCTGTTTGAGGCCATTGTTCCTCTTGGTGAGGTACTTCTGTGGTCTTTCCAGCTGTTGCAGGTGTCTTGTAAGGTACATCCCAAATGGGGCGTTGTACTCTAAGATGGGTCTGATGAGTGATGAGTAGAGGGGCACAACGACCTCTTTTGATCTAGATGCAAACCCTTTTCTGATTAGGTGGGCCATGTAGAAGGATTTTCTAACCACTTTGGCAATGTGATTATCAAAGGTGAGATTACTATCTACTTGGGTCCCCAGATCCCTTATTACGTCTTCTGTATTTAGGGGACTACCACCTATGTGGTAGTTTGTGAGTACTTTGTTTTTTCCAAAGGTGATGACTATGCACTTTTTGGCATTTAGCTTGAGGCCATAATTTTGACACCAGGTATCCATCTCAGTGAGACCCTTTTGGAGCATGTCTGTGTCAATTATAGCCCCTAGTTTGCAGTCGTCTGCGAACTTTTTCAGCCATAGTCCTCCTGTGCTTGCCTGTACATCTGAGAAGTATATGCCGAACAGGAGGGGTCCTAGGACTGAGCCCTGGGGAACACCACTTGTAACCGGTTTAGAGACGGACCTAGCTCCCACACCTCTCACCATGTGGGTTCTGTCCGTGAGCCAGTTAGCAACCCATCTTTTGACTTAGGGGTTTATGTTCAGGCTGGTGAGCTTGTCTATAATACCAGAATGGGGAATGGTGTCAAAGGCCTTAGCGAGGTCTAGGTAAGCTGTGTGTACCATCTTTCCCTCATCTATAGCCTTGGTAACTGTCTCAAAGAAGTCCACCAGGTTTAGGAGGCATGATCTGCCATTAACAAAGCCAAACTGGGTAGGGTCCAGTGTTTGGAGGTTCCCAATGTCTCCGTTAATGAGTTCCATGATGATGCGCTCCATAGTCTTGCAGACCAAGCTAGTCAGGCTTACAGGGCAATAGTTCCTGGGGTCTGCTGTGGCTCCACCTTTGTGTAGCGGAATAACTGTTGCTGTGCGCCACTCTATGGGTATGTAGCCTATGGAGAGGCTGAGTTTGAACAGTGTGTTTAGGTGAGGGGTTAGTTCGTCTTTGAGCTTGTGTAGGACGCAGCCTGGGACACCGTCCGGTCCCATTGATGCTGTGTTTTTGGCTTTGGAGAGGGCTGTTTTAACCTGAGTGTCTGTGATTTCAGGGACTCTACATTCTTCTGGTATGGTTATGGGCCCTTTTGGGGGTGAGAGGGGGGGTGAAGTTTGCGCTGAACCTGTCTGCCAGGATGTTGGTGATATTGGTCGGTTCAGTGTATTTTGTGCCATTCTGTACTAACTCCGAGCAGATCTGAGCATTGCCACTTAGATTCTTGACATAGCTAAAGAATGCCTTGTGGTTATCTTTTGAGTCCTTGGCAATTTTTCTTTCAAAGCTCGCCTTGGATGATTTTATGAGGGATCGTAGTTTCTTGCTGATACTGATCAGGGATGTCTTCCCTTCTTGGGATTTTACTCTTTTCTTTACTAGTTTCCGCCTTCTACTGTATAGCTTGTTTATGGCAGGGGTCCACCAGACTGGTTTCCTTTTCTTGGAGGAGTGAGTCTTGGTTTTTTCTTGGGATGGCACAATCCATGCTTTCTTGTAGCTGCCCGTAGAATGCATTAGTAAAGGATTTTGCAGCTTGGACAGTGTTATTCTTCAGCATGGGAGCTTTGAAACTTTCCACCTCGGTCTTAAGTAACGTGAAGTTTGCTTTTGAAAAGTTTTTCATGGTGGCTTTCTTGTCCTGGGGTGGGGGTGGAATATGGATATCCAAAGTGATTTGTTTATGGTCAGATCTAACCAGCAAGGGGTTGACCTCTGGTGTGGAACACCGGTCGCCCATGTTGGTGATGACCAGGTCCAATATGTTGTCATCTCTGGTGGGAGTGTTGACCAGTTGAACCAGGGCGTTTGAGTTTATAAATTCTAGGAAAAGTTTGGCAAGGGAGTTAGTACTTGAGTAGTTCTCCCAGTTAATGTTTGGATAATTGAAATCACCCAATATTAGGGTATTTGGTAGGATATTTATGTTTCCCAGTGTTTCCAGAAATGCAAACTGGGGGTCCTGGGACATGGTGGGTGATCTGTAGCAAGCTAGAATTTGAATTGCAGTTTTGCCCATTGTTAGTTGCACATGGATGATCTCTGAAGCATTGTGCTGTGCCACTAACCTGGAGGTGTGGGTATCCTTGATGAATATGGATACGCCCCCACCTTTTGTATTTCGGTTTGGTTTCTGTGGCTGAAATGTATGGTATAAGCTGTAGCCTGGTAGTGCTGGGGTGCTGTCTGGACCCTTAAACCAGGTTTCTGTTACTGAACATATATCAATTTTCTCCATACTGAGGAGTGCCTCGAGTGCGTGCATTTTGAGGTTTAGACTTCTGGCATTGAGTAGCATTACCCTCAGTTTTTTGTTACTTGTGCTATTTACGGCTGTGGGTTTGTCTTTTGAGCCTTGCCTAAAAAAGGCACTATGGGGGTGGCAAGAGCCATGGCAAGTATTCAAAAGCCTAAGGGTGACAGGTGCAAGCCATCTCTAGCAAAGCAGCGTGGCTTGTCGAGCATGTCATCCCAGGGGGACAGATACTGGATCCCCTTTGAATGACACCAAAAACTTAGCCAATTGTTGAAATTGAGAATTTATTCTTTATACCGTGGTATCATTCTTGGTGAGGGCAGGATGCTACTCAGGGTCAGGGTCATACCGGCCTGGGCTATGTGATCAGAGAGCTCTTCCACATCTCTTTTCATGTAGTCCAGGGAGGTACGGCTCAGGTCATTCACACCAACATGGACAATGACAGAGTCATATTTGTACTTGTTCTGGAGTGACCTGAGTGCTTGTGTTATGTGGCGGATCCTGGCACCCGACAGGCAGCTAACAGTAACCTTCTCCTTATTCAGCCTAGTGAGTGGGACGTCAGTGTGCCTGAGTATAGAGCGATAACTGCAGGTAAGAAATGCCTTGTTAACGATACCTGGAATGGGAGGAATGGAGCAGAAGAAATTAACTTGCTGGTGAAAGTGAAGAGACAGGTCCTGAAAATGATAAAGGGCGCTGATTAGTAGACATACAAAGAGAGGGTTAGAGGGAATAGGAATGTGCACTCCATTGATAAGAAAACAGAGGATAACCATGATGTAAATGCATAAAATAATAAGGGTGACGTAAAGAGGATAAAAGCTTAGAAGGAAGGGTAAAGAGACAAAAGGACATCTGTGACAGACTAATCCAATTAGATTTAGACTGGATGGAATGATGCACTACTTGACAGGCAAGACAGAGTGGTAGAAAATACCAGACAGGTTTCTAGAAGAGGAATGGAAATAAAGTACTGTGAGATAGATGAAATAAAACTAAAGATCAAATGAGGTAACAGCTGCAAAGAGCTAGCTGTGAAATACAGACCAAACAGAAATATTCTGTTGACATAATTGCATGTTTGCATATTAAAGAACTGAATGAAGGGTGTTAAAATATAACTGTTCATATACTGGACTATAACGCAACAGTGTGTCATCTGAAGGAACATACATTCCAAAATAAAAATGGATCCCTTAGTGGCCACTGCTAGTTTTGGTTCAAGCAGTGAATAGGGCTATTAGACAAAAGGTCTCAACTTTATTTGCAGTGTAGGAACTGAAGGATTTTGCACGTTAACAGGGCATCCCTAGAGTGCATGTTTATTTGTTCGAGAAACATGGAGTAATAAGTAAGTTCCCAGGATAGAAAGCCCAATTTCAGTAGTTAATTTATTGACTTTTATTATTCACATTCATCTTGTTTTAAATTCCGCTATACAAGACATAGTTCGCTCACAGTTCATTCACTTGTCCATTTTGTTGTACTGTAGACTTATTTCTCATTTCACAAGTATGGAGGTTAAATACAGAAAAAGTTAATTTTCAGGCACATTCCAGCAGGTTACACATGCAAGCGAATAGTTTCAGGTGCTAAGGAATATCTAGCCAAATCCTAAATACAGCATTGCATACTTATTTCAACAACATCACTTTTAAAGTTTTGAGCTACAAACTTGTACAGTTCAAGAACGTTTACTGTTTTTTTTTAAGTTATTAATAAAAATGGATCTCCAAATATAGGCCCAGTTATTATGCTGAATATGGTTAAAACCATAACTATGAACGCCTACTGTAGTATTATATAACAATGCCAAATTAGCTGAATAAAGTGTGCTTAGATAAACAAAATACAGGAACTACAAACAGCAAACGGTAACATGAGTAAAGCCAGTAATTGTAGACTACATTACTAAAGTAAAACCTGCTAGACGATAATGTAGTGCAGATCTTTGATGTCACTGTCAGATCATCATGAGAGACAGTACAGTGCATGAAAAAAAATAGCTATACCTCCCCTATCCTAGTTCTTTGTAGCAAGTAAAACTTACTGAAACAGTATCTGAACTCTTCTGACAGTGGTATTATAAGCTTAAATCCATAAACGTCTACAGTCCATGCTAATACAAACCTCAGCGAATTATAATCAGGTTCTTTGGCTAACTTTAAACCAAAACAGTGTCTGGCTGTGTCACACAGGGGCATAATAATACACAGATAATCAAGCACAGTAAGATGTCAAAGTCCCCCCCACCTTCAGATGTACAGTTCAAGGAGCTTTGTAAAATGTCATACGTAGGAAATAATCTTGTTACTGCAGGAATATGAAAATGACCATCTCAGAGAAGTTTTTTTCTTGAAACTATACATTTACAGCAACTTTTGTGCTTTGCAAGACAAGTGAAAATCCTCCTCTCGTTGTTTGCATCACCCCATCTTTGTTTCTGTCATATAACACTATACGCATCATGAGCCACTGATTAAATAGAACATTTATGGCTACCACAACGTAAAGGAGCATTAAAAGCAGCTAGGAATTCTGTCAGCAGCTAACCATGTGACAGCTAGCATATTTTATCCTGTATCCTACAAAGCCTAACGTGAAGTCTGTAGAACATTTCAGAAAGAACACGAATGCTGAAAGTAAACATTTAGGAATATAGGAACAACACTAAGGAGCAATCACAGGGACTGTAACATGGCTAGCCACATACACCTTCTAAGTAGAAACAAAAGTTCTTGCCATCTTTTATGAGAGTTCCATAGTTAAATAAAGCATTTGAAGATTTCTTAACAGGGTCTTGGCAGGATGTTTTATCCTTTTCTTAGTCCATTCATAAACAGCCCTAATGATTTATGAAAGAGGTCACCTTTTACTGGAATTCTGACTGAGCAAAGCAGTCTTATTAGCCAACTTTTGGCAGCTTTACTACTTAGTTATAATGAGCTCTGAACACGTGTTAATGACCAGTATGCATTCTTAAAAGTAGTTAAGAGATAATAAAACAAGTGAAGACTCATTCCACCCCTTGTAAGATACACAACACTCTCATATCCCAGTTATGGGAATATTGATGGCTTTATTTATAGATTTTTCACTAAGGATTTTGTATAAGCTAGAATAAAATGTGCAAAGTGCAGCACCCATTCTCAAAGCTAGAAAATCAGGTGCAACGTCAGCAAAAGTAATTACATTCTGGCAGTAATTGTTCTGTTATCAGATGGAAACTACCATGTCTATGCTGCTGAATCCAGAGTCAGTCTTAGGTGAAATGGCACCCCAGGCAAGGGACTTCATAGGGCCCCCCTCTGCATACCCCTAGTGCCCTCCTTATACCATGCATATGACTTTTTTCCTACATTTTGTATAATTCTTCAGCTTTTCCCCATGCATCTTTTCAACACACTCTAACTGGCCAAGACTGCACCATAATAATTATGAGACAGAATTAATTGAATTAAGGTAAGGGTCTGAGGGGTCAATAGGACTGCAGAAGCTGTGGGGTTCTGTTATGTTTTGATATGCATTTCACAGAGAGTTTTAAACAAACTTTTCATCTAATGATAGTCTGAACAAAACTTGAAACTAAGGAAACAAATTCACTCTTACTCTTCGGCTTTGCTTTTTCCAACATCCTTTCATCACAACCTGACTGTCCAAAAGTACACTGTAACTATTGTGGAATAAATAATTGAACTAAGCAGGTGATCTAGACACTACCCCAACAGCCATGGATTAACATATGCTCAGAGGTGCATTTTAAAACTTTTTTCAATCTTTTGAGCTAACAATGGCCTAAAAAAAAAAAAACATGAGTAGGAAACAAAATTATGTCTCCTCACCCACACCCCAAAATGACAGCCACATTCTGTGTACAACTCTGATGTCTGACTGGGATAAAACTGAAACAACAAAGAAAATGCAGTACCAAATTTCTGCGTGTTCCTGTCACATGTCTATAATTAACATGCCTCCTTCCCTGTACTCTCCAAAAGATAACCAACTATATAAGTGTTTAATGCTCGAGTACAAGGGAACTGGAAAAAAAATAACCATTACAGTAACATATTCCTACCTGTAAGCTCATAAATTGTCCCAGTGCAAACTGTAGTTACCTTTATTTGTTTTGAATTTGTTAACTGGGGTGGAGAACTGATCCCTGTGGACCTATTTCAGTCTCAGCCCTGAAAAAACACAATCAATACATGACAACATATACACAGTGAATGACAAAATGCAATATATACATATATTATATACAAAGTGAATATCTGAGTTGGCTTGACGGTATAAAGGCAACAGATAAATGACATCATATATAGACTGATAAAATAAAATCTATACATGCATTACATACAGAGTGGAAATGACAGTCAACATAGAGAAAGAATCGCAGTTAAAAGTTGTCAGATCAAGATATGTAGAAGGAAGAAGTGTAGGAACAGGTTAAGTTACATGGCCAGAGCGATAGTAGTTGCATTTTCTTTTGAAATGTGCTTTTATTTCTGATTGAAAGGTGGGATAAGAGGAATGTTCTTTAAGAAAAGATCATAGGACTTCTGTGAGGAAAAGCAGAAAAAAATGGCCACACTATTCCAGGCCTCACACAAGCAACAGTAAGCTTCTGTGCATACCTTGAGCAGGGTTAGTTTTAGACTAGGTGGGGCTCAGTTCAAGGGCCACTACCATTGCTGTGTCAAAAATCCACTTTTACAGCCTGGCAGACTCTGTTGTCGGTCCACTAGGTCCAGAGAAGCTCTAACAGCCTAACTATTCTGTGATGCATTTCATTCCTTATTTTTGAAACATAATGCCTTGCTAACCATGTTTTTTATCTACTGCTACATAGAAGAGTTGTGTACATGCCCAGTAGTATTGTGTGATAGATAAAAATCGATTATGTTTTTTTAATACACACACGCACACACATATTCTGACACTGTCCATATCAAGTTAGGTCTATCACAAGATGCACAAACATAAGCAAGCGCATATTCACACACACACTGCACACTTAACCACAAGCAAATCAGTAGAATGTCAATTCACCTGCTACACCATGTATTTTGGTTGAGGGAGGAAATCAGAACACATGGATTAATGCACACAGCTACGGGGGGGCAGGAAGACTCTAAGAGAAGAAGCCACATTTCAGGACTCAACCAAAGCTATGCACTGTGAAATGGCAGTATCACTCGGCAAATAATCAGTTGCCTTCACATTTATCTTCCCTCTGCCAGACCACCAACGATAGCCACTTACTGCCTGCAATGTAAATGCTAGTCATGGAAGGGGAAAGAAATTATGGCCAACCTGTTACTTTCAAAGTCACTGAAAACTCGCACGCATGTATACACACACACACACACACACACACACACACACACACACACACACACACACACACACACACACACACACACTCACTCACACAAACACACAAACACACAAACACACAAACACACACACACACCATAGCAATACTAGTTTTATGCTGATATTAGTAAATGCTGTACATTGTGTGAAACTACTCCTTTCATATCGGATCATTGACTGCTTAGCAATGATGAAACAACAGCTGGAATAAGTCATTTTGTATCCACTGGGAATACCACAGATGTCCAACTGTAATCATACCTCTCAGCCTCTTAGAGCAAAAAATCTAGACAAAGCCTAAAATGATGGTGAGACAAATAGGGACAGTTTTTAAATATTGCTCTTACAAACTTAGAAAATTGTTAGAATAGTAGGTTTTGCATTAGCATGAATATTCTGAAGGATGTGGAGTCTTAAACACAAATGTTTGTCATTATTTAATGACTTCAATCCTCAGCTATTTTCCAGAAACGTACAGATTTTAGGAGGAATACACCAAAAATATGAGGCAAAAATCTGGACATTCTGCGAAAATCTGTACAGTTGAGAGGTATGACTGTGATGGAAAATAATAATAATAATAATGCAACAGTTGTTGCAGTAATAAAGTATTCCATCTTACTTCACACAAATACACATTAATTTTGCAAAACCAGATTAGGGACTATTTAAAATGAACAAACAACAGAGTCAGTTACATTCATCAACAGATAGTTCCTGCCTCCACCCAGCAGTTAAAGTCCCTTCTATGGACACTTCAGATATCTGCATGTAATCAAAAATGAAGGCCATGTAATATATTTCAGCTTTGATCAACAAAAACATTAGCCATGCATTATAGTAGTTCAAGCTGCTTCAATAAATCACAGTAATCTTACAAAGCTAGAATAATGAGAAACAGCAGCAGCTTGTCATTTCCCCAGATAGCTCAGCAATTGTAAATATGTGTCTATGAATCCCTCAAATTTCTCTCTTATGTAATAAAAATAAAAAATAAAGAAATCACTCCCTCAACTTCTTAATGTAAGAAACAAGGACAATGCCAAAAACGCACTAAGAATATGAGGTAAAAATCAGGTACAGCTGAGTACTAGAGTAAGAGACTCATGTGAAACAGTATGGATGAAGAAAGTTACTTGAAATGAGATGTAGTTAAGAAGTATCTCTAGCCCCAACCTCTTTGCTCAATAATCGATGACAAAGCCAAAAATAATGGAGGGCAAAGCTCTCAACTGTACCTCATTTTGAAACTTAAAAATTCCATGTTTCACATTGTTGTACACTGAAGTGGCTTGGCACACATTCACAGTAAAGATTTTTTTAACAAATACCCATAATAAATAATATTGAATAATATTTATTCAGTCATTCATGAAAAGAATGATTTTTTTAATATGAAAAAACATTTGACAACCATGTTGTGGGCTTCCTAATTAAAGTAGTAAGTGTTTCAAATTTTGCGATTCATTCCACAATGTGACCAGTAATATTCCACATTTTGAAAATGGAAAGCTGAGTGCTTACAGGGAGGGGGTTCATGGCTTAAAATCACGAACAAATTTTAATTTCACCCTAATTCACTTAAAACGTTAATAGAACAACAAGTTTTGCATCAGCATGCATTTTTCTGGGAATAAAAAAATGAAACTCTAATGTCTGGCATTACTGACTGTAATCTTCAGTGATTTACCAGAAAATCAAAGATTTGGTGAGTTACAGGGCAGGAATATTGGGGCAAAATCTGGGATGTTCTGCTGCAAATTCACAGAGTTGAGCTATAAATTGACCAGTACTGGAAGTTGCCCACTGTTCATATCCCCATATCAGTCTACCTGCCAGTACCAACATAAAAAAACTTGCCTCACACTAACATCAGTTGAAAGCGACTCTTCACGTGGCTGATATCGTACTTACTATATGCGCATTCAAATGTATTGGCTTCCTGCACTAGTCCAACTATGATCTACTATTTTCATTCTTTAAGTTGATCATGGGGGTGGGGGGGAGTGCAGAAACGCAACAAACTCAATGGCAGGGGAGCTACAGTTACTTTTTGCTCAAACATGGATGCTGTGGTCTGTTTATTTATTTTCTTAAAGTAAAGAAATGTTGATTTTTTAAGAAAATGCATAGAAACGCGCCCCCGATAGATCAGTACTCGGTGATCTCTGAGTAAGGCTGGCCATGGTCAATCTAAACAATCAAATACACATTCTAAAAACAGATAACATCCTTTGCTAAAACCATGTTTTCTAGGCTCCCTAGCTCTGTTTAGATGTGCAGATAATCTTTAAGTGTCATCAGTCAGTTGTGTACTGCAGAAGGATGTAGTTAAGCTGTACATTAATCCTATGCTACTGCTAAAGTGGATATGAGGATATGCCATCTCAAATCACTAGATAATGACTTATGAATATATGCTGTCCCGACTCCCCCTTTTTCCCCTCCCACTAGAGTCTCAGGCATCTGCCAACCCCTGTAGCGCATCTCTAAGAAATTGCTCTGTATTGCTTCTTAGTAGCTGATCACATCCCAACACTGAGAGGACCTCTCAAGTTTCTTCTGAAATATGTTCTAGGGTTGGTTTTGCTGAGAGACAAATAAGTTACCATATGGAAAGGAAAGTCAAGCTTCCCTATCTTGAGTGGCACAGTCCACAAAAATACATGATGTTTATCAGGAGCATCCACACATGAGACATTCGTGACATCACTCTCTCCATTTTACTAGTTTTTACACTAGCAAGCTCATAACCTCCACCAGAGGATGTGTTCACAGGAAGTGTTATCTCACAGCATAGACAAATCCTGCAGCTGCTTTGTCCTAGATCTCCCAATGAATTGTATGAGGATTCAGGCTGAATTCTTGACCTGGCTCATCACTCACTTAAATGGGCACCTTGCTGCTATGCCAGCTAGCCTGCTTTGTACATCATCCTGGTTTAAATTCATAAACAAATTTTGTAGTACCCAGCTGTAGGTTGCATGTATAGCAACCAAGTGCAGGTACTGGCGATGCAGAAGCCAATTTGCACAGCAGTCTGCACTGTGTTGTGTGTATCATTACAAAAGGAGTAAGTAAAGAAATGTAAACGGCATACAGAAACCAAATGAAACATTGATTGGATGCAAATGAAGGGATTCAAACAAGTGATCTGATTTTTAGACAAACATGCAGCACCCTGCACACGTATCTTCTCACCTGTGTGAAGACATGGAATATGTTACTAGTTCGGATGTTACTATCAACCTCTGATAATACATATAGTATGCACCAATAAACGGCATAGAGTAGCAGACATATTTGTTGACCTAATTAGAGCTTTTGAAACTGTAAACCACAACCTTCTAATACACACATTAAAAAATAAATAAACTTTGGTGATACAATAGCCTGGTTCTTCAACTATCTTAAAGTCAGAACTTTCCATATTTACTACAATAATATCTTATCATCTGCCACTCCTGATAAAGGTGTTCCCCAAGGCTCAATACTGTGCCCCTTCTTTTCTCATGCTTTGTCGACAACTTCGTTATACTTCTACTAGATTTCAGTAAAGCATACAGTTCCATGCAAAAAAACTGACAATTAAATTCACTGCCCTCTGTGCTTGGCTTCAAGGAAATAAACTGCTAGTCATTTTATAGATTAGGTTTATAGATTAGTACTAGACTACCTGCCCTTGTGGGACATTTTTTAAGCCTAGCCAGTTAACCCATGTGAGACTCAAACCGTGCACCTTAACCATCATGCCATCCTCCACACCCAGACTGTGTAAAAATTTTCATTCACCACAGTCTGGAAGTAATACTTAAAGACTCAAAATAATACTCCCAGTGTAAAAGAACAAAAATACCTTGGAGTAAAACTGGACCCCTCCCTTCAGTTTTAATAATCACACATACAAATTTACTGCCAAAATTATTTCTTAATTAAAACTAAGCTGTATAATGTTTCACCTACTACCCCTGCACCCAGTAGATCTATAGTAAAAAAATGTGCTGTTCCCTCAGCTAGAATATATCCTACTGTTCAGCACACATTCTGTCTGTAACAGTCACAAATTACAGTTCAGCGAATTAAAGATATGCGCATTTGTACTCCTAGCTGGACAAAGAACACACCATTGTGAAGTACTTCAGGCAATGCACTGGGTTGCAACTCCTCATACAGCCACCCTCATACTAGAAACACTTGTATTCAAAACTATAAGAACAGGATAATGTCTTCTTCTCACAAAGAAAAAAACTTTGAAACACCAAAACTATGCACTTAACAGCAGCCAAGATGGTGTGCTTACGCTTTCCACGCCCAGATTCATAATAGCCACAAGAGAGAAAGCCTTCTAAAGAACAGGGCCTGCTGTTTATAACAGCCTGTCAAATGAAGTTAAGTGTAACAACACTCAAGTAGCATTCAAAAAAAAAAAATTAAAAAAAGAGACCCTCTCTGAGGGAGCCAAATGCTGATGCTTTTGTGATGCAGGACAAGACTCACAGCTTAAGAATTCAAAGGCTCAGATTTTTGGATAACAGTATATTTTATATGTACATATTTTCCTTGCATGTTTACATCATTTTGTATTTCTTTTGTACATAATATAAATGGTAATTTGTCTACATTAACATCTTATTCTCTAAATTGATCATCTTTGTACTCGAGTCATAGCTAAAAATGGTCAACAAACTTGCCTACTTACCCCATAAACAAATTGAAAATAAATAATTGTTGGGAGCATTGCAGGTTTAAAAAAATGTTAGGAGTGACAGCAGGCTGTGCTCAGCAATGCCTTTTCATTCTGCCCACAGCTGGTACTAAACTGGTGGTCTGTCACAATACACCAATGCAGCAGTGTCACTTTATACCACATCTTATATACAATACCCTGACCAACCAGCAAATAATTGAGAGCTTCCATGTGGATCACGACATAGTAAGGCGGTGTGTGGATATGTACCACCTGTATGTGAATGTATGGTGTTCCTGTCCCTGTGGAGACTGAGGCAAGTGCAGCACTTAAAATCCTATCTACTAAGACCACTTAGTGACTGTCTGGTAACACATCAGGCTTCAGCCTCATGAATGCCAAGAAGTTTCTTAACATTTCACTTCTGTTTGTAGAGGAGCACATCTGGTTCTCCAGGAACAGCAGAGTATAGAGGCCTCACTATCCATGGCTTCAATAACATTGCATTACATTGCAGAGATACTAGGTGCCATAGATTACACATGTAGCAATAAGGGCTCTATCTGATCCCGGCTCACAGATTTATGTCAACAGGAAGGGATTCCAATTTTTTTGAACTGTCTCACAGTCTGCAGTACAGTGGGGATAGTCTCCAGTGTACATGTGCATCACCCTGACAGTGCTCATGATTCCCATGATTGGCAGATGTCTGACTTTTATCATTAGTTCCAGTGAGCTGGCCTTCCTCACTGGCATCTGGTTGGTAAGTGTTGGTTCAATGTTCCAAATAAATGTTTACCAATATATAACCTGAACATGATGTCAGTAACACCCCCCCCAAAAAAAAAATATATTTTTGTGTGTTGCAGGTGATACTGAATATCCCCTACAGCCCTGGCTAGAATAATGACTCTGGGTCGCCATCCTGAAATGACATACTACACCACCCATGATGAGGCACAGACTGTTAAAGAGCATATCCTTGGTTATCTCTGTGGATGTTTCTGTCACCTTCACACATCTTGTAGAGCACTGCAGTACTCCCCAGGCACAGCCAACAGGTTGGTTGTTATATTTACCATGCTGCACAACCTAATCATGTGGAAAAAAACTGATCAGCCTCCTGACATGCCTTCATTAGGCCCTGTCCAAAAAATCACAGTGGCAGCCACAGAAGAGGACAGTGAGGTGTAATATAAAGCTACAACTTCAGGGACAGCCTCAAAGCAGACTGTGACAGGTACAGTAAAAAAGGCAATACTGATAAAGCTGTGATATATGGATAACTATGGTCTCTGTCAAGTACATAATGGCAATATCATATAAAATAAACTCGATAAATGCAGTGTCAATTTTGAGTTGCAGTGACAGGTATGAGTCAACCTGTGCTGGTCAGTGCACAATCTGATTAGTGTACATCAGTTCTCAACCAAATACAGCAACCAATAGATCTCATTGTGAGTCAGTCATCATTCGCACATGTGACAGGGACACACCACCACAGTTTCGTCAACACAGCCTTGATGAGATGCAGAACCTGCACATATGGAAGTGGAGGAATCATTGCAGAAAGTGTGGGCTGCAGCCATGGTGGACTATAATTGGAGAAGTACAGTGAGCAACAGAGCTTATGGCCTCCTATGATAAGGATTGGGGTCTTTGCATGACCTGAAACTAGATACATATCTTGAGTGCTAGTGACTAATGCCAGAGTTTGTGACCTCCAGATACAGGTCTGGGCTAGACACAGATGCTTGTGACCACATACAATAATGGGGGCACATCTTGTAACATATCATAACAGTGGTGTTGTCCATGACCCCTGTAAAGGCTATGATACATGTGCATCATGGGTACATGAGCTACATTGGTCATTCCGCACCCTGGCATTGTTGCCAGTCAGTGGTGGTAACCTTAGCTAGTGACTGGCCCATTGCAGTATTGCATGCCACCAGAGCCCTCAATCCAAGTCCTAACAGTGGTCCTCCATGTGCACAAAAAGCTCACAAAGGTACCTGCTAGCATCATCTCAAATGCCAGAAAATACATGTGCCACCTCCAATGCAGAGTGCATGACAGAGGCTGTGCCTCCTTCACACGCCTGTATGTCTGCTGATTTATCCACACTGCTGCCTGCATCTTGGAGGCTAAATTGGAAATGTTACACCATCGTGTACCCTTGTGTTACTATGGCAGGTATGCCCACATCAGAAAAATGTGTACATATGATCCTGCTAGTTCTGACACAGTAGAACCAGGGATGTGAGTGTCATCCTCAAAAGGTCCGTCAACCTCTGAAAATACTAGGCACATACCCTGTATAGCAATAATGTCCTCAGTAGTTCAAGACATATCTCCACTCTCACTACCTATGATTGACAAAGACAGTGGTTCTTTGTCCCCAAACTATGAATCTTTATCATCCCCATCAACATCATTTGTGGACTCCTGTGTGGTATGAATGTTATCCATGTGACTATCCTCTGCCATTTCTGTGGCACACCCATTACTGCTATTACCTGTGAATTCAGAACATAAGTAACAACTTGGTCAACCCATGCCTTTAGGCTGCCCATATGGCAAATTAAGTTTTATCAAAGCCTATCCTTGTACATTTGAAGTGCCTGTAAAAGGAAATGCGTATTATGCCAGCTGGATTCAGTTATGCTGGAGTCACATTCAGTATGTCTATGGACAGTGTAACTATAACTAACTTGGTACATTGCTCAAAAAAACATTGGAGTGGAGGAGCTGGAGCATCTAGGCACCAACATCCAGACCTCCTCCAAGGATAGTATATGGTATATTTTCACTTCCAGACAGGAACACAAGGAATTCTTCAGTATCAGTGAGTTCTGCTGACTCCAGACAGCCCCTCTCAGTGGTAGACCACTCCATATGAATTTGCCATGCTTTGTGCATGGTCAAGATAATCATTTCTGTAAGATAACTGTGACATTGTATCCTTCTGTACACCCCCTCCACAGTGTTGATTTTTTTGGCCGGCACCCTCTATACCCAACATAAATAGAATGTGGTGGCATGACAGATGACTTTCCCAAAGAATCCCCCACCTCTGGAACAAACACTCTTTCTGTAAAGCAATGTACATTACTCACTGTCTTGAAATCTAATAGATAAATGGGTAGAAAATGGCAAATTTACTCCAGGCCTAAACTCCACCCCCACCCCTTATGGCTAGGTGGGATAACATAGTGGGTGTACCAGTAAAACTACGGTAACTAAGCTTCAAAAGGCATAATGGGTCCATTGCCTTGTAGCAACTTATAAACCAATGATCAGTTATAGGCCATGTTGTCTAGGGCTTGCAGGAAGATCTCATTCTCTGCAGTTCTGATAATTTCTACCCTCTAACAGCCTGGTGTCTTGGCGTAAGATGGATTTGTGTATCAACACAGGAAATATAGTAATTCATAATTGCCATGATGTTAAAAGATATGTGAACATACAGTATAAATGTACCTGCTTCACACATTCAAAGACATGGGGGACCTAGCAGCTTTTGTGTGTTAAACCACGAACCTGAGGGAAGCTGTAACAATCCAAACCAAAACAGAACACAGCTTCAGGGATGATGCCAATAAATATCCAAGTTCAAATGAAAGATGAACGCTGATATAAAAAACTTTCTTTTATTGCCACAAAACCAAGGTTAACGCCAATGTATTCCAGTAAAAAACACACGTTTTCGTTGCTGAAATGCAACTTCCTCAGACCCTGAGGAAGGTCTGAGGAAGTTGCATTTCAGCAACGAAAACGTGTGTTTTTTACTGGAATACATTGGCGTTAACCTTGGTTTTGTGGCAATAAAAGAAAGTTTTTTATATCAGCGTTCATCTTTCATTTGAACTTGGATATTTATTGGCATCATCCCTGAAGCTGTGTTCTGTTTTGTGTGTTAAAGTTACTTCCAAGCAAGGGTTAGCCTTTTAGATGATCTGATATGATAAGATATATTTTATAATACAAGTGCAAAATATCTGTATATGAGACATGGACAGTAGGATCTGAACGTCTGAAAGGAAGATAATTGTAAAAGCCTGGTTCCAGGCTGATCTAAACATTACTAAAGATGCTTTTACCCACAAAATGCAGGCATGGTTGAATGCACATGAAATCTAAACCCTTTAGACAACACCTCCTAGAACATAAGCAACTCATTTGTTAAGCATATAATAAGTTCATGTACAGCAGAATTCCTATGTACTGATCATATTTTGTCCAATTAAGATGGATACAGTAGAACAGATAACAGGCAAAGTACATTCATGACCAAGGTTAACAGTCTACATGGAACTGCTTAGATTTCTTTGTTAAAAGTGCCTGCTTCCACATAGCCATTTAAGAGCTACCTTTCATATAGTAATGCTCTTATGTTAAGATGGAGGCTACACTGGATACTCGAACAAGCTTTCTACCCATACATGCTCCCCCCAAGTGAATATTATGGTTCTTTATTTTGTGGCTGTGAATGAAAGTTGAAAAGTAAAAACACATGAGTGACCTAGTTAATGACTTATAGGAAAAAAATGTCACAAAGGCATTACTGCTATTATCACCATGCCATTTGCACTGAGTGTGGGCTGTTTCCCAGTACAATCCAACCATTGCAGGGGAGAAACCTAAGGCTGTAGCTGGTCAAGAGGAGCACTACTTTAGTCCAGGGAAGATGGAGGGTGATTAAAAATTGTAAATGAGCAGTAGAAAGTAAACAGTATTTTATCACAAAACACGGAAAAGACAGAAGCACTACTGATTTATTCTGACAATACAGTGGAGTTAGGCAGTACCATGAACAGCGTTTTGCAAAAAACTGCTTCATATGAAACAAGAATACATTTCTTTGAAACTAGATGGGTAGATCAAGAAGGCAGAGCTTGCCAGAAAAATCTCTACTTCAGAGGCATCCCAAAGCATGTTCAGGGTTGCCAATGTGCTGACTTTATGCTGAGGGGGAATATTGTAAAGTGTCAGATATAGCAATGGGTACAGCAGCTGCACTGATTTTTACTAACACAAGTTTATGACATTGGAACAGAACAATGTGTTTAATGTTTTCACAAATATATGAAGTTAGATGTTTGTTTTACTGATATTTTTATATGGGGAGGAAATGGGACAAGTTGTAGATTTTTTAAATAGTGCTACACATTTTTTACATTTTGCTTTGAATTTTGATTTTGAACAAATTAATTTTTTAGATGTGCTGATAGCAAAAATCAATGTTTTGAATCCTTCATATATAGCAAACCAACATTTATTTGTCACCATTTATCACAAAGAAAACTTAGTAAAGGGTAGCTATTGAGGATTTCTGGATTTACATCCAGTGATGAAAAGAAAACTTTGGTGCTGAAATTTTTAATTTAAATAATACGTAAGAGGTAATCCGACCAATATTTTGAATGAAATTGAAAAAGACATGTCACTGAGTAGCGCTAACCAATTCCTATCAGTATTGAAGATGGCCGCTGGCACTTGGTTTATACAAAAATATATTAACCACACTAGAAATCAATTTTATATGACAAATGCAATGATCTTCACCTAATGGATTGATACACAGCAGGTGAAAGACATTATTAAAAAAATTGGAAAATAACTTTTAATGAGGAATTAGGAAAACATTAGGAGGGACACAAACATTTACATATAAGAAAAAATATAATTTGAAGCAAGTATTAGAGACAATTAAAATTCAAAAGAAAAGGAAAAGTCACATTAAGTGGATAGTCAAGTGTGGACATTGTAAAGCATATACATATATTAATGATTCTACCATGATATGGTAGGATACTACCACACCTTGCAATATAAAGTATATTCTAATTATCAGACAGGTGGAGAAATACATATAACATCATGTCTATTGTGATTATTTTTATGTTGGCAAGACTGAGAGGAATTTTAATAAAAGAATCCTTGAAAATGTAGAAGATAAAAACTGGAATGTAGTAACAAATGCTTTGGCAAACTTACCTCTTGGTGTGAAACATTTAATAATTAGTTAAACTTTTAATAATGTTTTGTTTCAATCTTAGAAATGGATTGGGAATCTCAGTTGCAATACAGAGAACTGATGTGGCAAGTCAAATTAAATGCCAGACAATTCCCCGGTTTAAATGAAAACCTCCATTAATAGTGTTCTAACATTAAAAGCATTTAAACTGTAGAAACTAATTAATTTATGCAGTTTGTTTACTAATAATATATATAATTAATATGGCCTTGCTATTAATATTTAATAACAGTATATTTTAATATTTTGAAACAAAGTATTTAAATTACTTTAAATGCATGTTTTAAAATCGTGGAATATTAGGTAATATGTATTGGTTTTAGGGTGTATTTTTAAATGTATTTATTTTATTTCTATTTATTTTTAATATATTTTAATCATGCTGCAGTTTCACAGCCTTCATTGTGTAATCAATGAGTTCATGAGTTTGAAGTCAGCTGACTATTTTTATGTATAAAATGTATTTATTTATTTTATTTATTTTACATTTGTTAAGCGGGAAAGTCTGACTAAGCTGACAGCCTTTTTTCAGCAGAGCCCTGGGGAGAAAAGCTCCACTTACATTTATATAAAGTTCAAACATAAACAAATTAACAAAAAAAAACATAAGCAATTAAAAAGCATGAGTGATTAAAAAGCATAAGGATTAATACAATAGAAAAGTGTTTGTTTTTCTTTAATTTGTTATGACAAAGTCTTACTTTGTGGATGAAAGCACTTAACTGAACACAACTGTTTGGATAGTTTGAATACAATAGGTAATTGTTTCAGTTGTTTCCTGGTTATTGATTTGAGGAGGAAGCATTTTTCTTTTCTTTATTTTAATATAATTGTTACATAATCCATACTCAAAAAAACAAACACCTATTTAACACACATTCTAAAAGTACATAAAAATCTAAGACAATAAAATATATATATAAAAACATAGAAGAAAAAAATCAAACACAAGAAGAACAAGAAGAAAAAAGAAATGGCACCTATACAGTCCCAAATGGAAAAAAGCTAACAGAAATAATTGAACAGTAATATAATTTATATATAAATAAAACCATTAATTCAACAACAATTCAGGAAATGGAATAGATTTTTCAATGTTCTAAAATGTGCCATTTAGTTACCATAGTAGCCAGAATAATCTTAGTCTGTTAATGTCTGGAAAATCCATATAGTATATCTAATAAATAATAATCAATTTTTAACAGCACTTTAACTTCAATTAATAGTTCAATCCATTTTATGTTGTTTTCCAGCATTGCAATGTTGAAGAATGTAGCCATAAGCAGTGTGTTAAATCAGAATCAGCAGATCTACAATGCCAACAGTAGGAATTTGTTGATAAGTTCAAAAGATAAAAAATGGTTTGGTATAGAGTAAATGCCATAAATTATCTTATATTTAACTGAAGCATTCCTTACAGAAATATGATATTTAGTTGTCTTTTTATATTGCCTTTCCATGGAATTGTGTAAGTGTACCTTGTTCCCACTTTAGACCCCCCAAAAAATTATTTATCTTATCTTTCATAATAATTTTATACACAAGAGAAATCTGTTTCTTTTCCCCAAAACTTCAAATTTTTCATCTTTATTAGTAAAGACAAAATAAATCTTTTTATACAAACTGATTATTTTTGGGCATTTCTCTTAACTTATTAGTGCATTCACTTCAAGTTTTCAAATCAATATTGTTGACAAAAAAGACAATATATTCAATCATTTTCTTGCTCGTTCATTTTTTTTGCATCCAATAAGTAATATTTACCCTGTAGGGTTCAAAGTGTAATAAAAAAAGAATCCAGCACAAAATCTTAACACAACATCCATAGCAAACATCTTTAAGTCTGATTAAACTATTAATAATACAATAGTAATGTCAAAATAAAGAAAATTGATTAAATTAATAAAATAACATCTTGTTATATTTGAGGGGGTCTACTACACATGATCAAAATCCCAAAAAGCCAACTTTCATATTGCCAAGACCATATGATCGACTTTTGAACATGGTTTAAAAAAAGCACAAAGCAAAAACTTACCTACATGTTGCTATCAATTTGTTGTAGCTGTGCCCCCCACACCACCTGCAATTTAAATATACCAACTCTGAGATCACACTACAGTGTGGAAGATGGAAATCTTCCCATTCCACACTATACTGAGATGTCCATTCTGACCGTTCGAAATTCCAAAAGTCGATGATATGGTCTTGGCCATATGAAAGTTGACCTTTTGGGATTTTGATGATCTGTAGGGGTCCCATATGAGGACCCATCAGGCATGGCTAAACCACCTTAGTATACTGAGCACAGGTTACACACCAAGGAAATTGAGGGGATCTACCTCACCATAAGAATTTGGAAAAAAGATTATTTTTATCTTGGTATAACTTGATATCTTAGTCCTAATAAATTCTAGACAGAAAAGAGAATAATTTGAAGAATTACCATTTTAATAACATTAATTATGCCTATTATAGATACTATAGATGCTCTAATAGAAAACTAATTTAGCTGATATTTTGTCATAAAGATCATGGTGCATCTCATTAACCAATAACACCTATTCTCTTGTATAATTAATACCAAGAAAATTAAACTTTTGCATAGTGCAAACTACATCAAATTTATATAAAACCTGTACAGATGTTTTATTATATAACATTGCTCTCCCTCATTTTCCACAGCTAATTTTATAACCTACAATGTCTTTAGCTGTTAAGAATAACTTTTTAATCTTATCAGTATCTCCATCATAATGTTTAGAAATGATTACTGTATCATCCATATAAGCAATATTGGTAACAACTTTCTTTTTATTAGTGAATCCAGTTCTCAAACTACAAATTTTAAATAATAAAGGATAACTAGCCAATGCAAACAATGATGTTGAAAGAGGTTGACCTACCGCACAATTCTTGCTAATTCAAATGTCATTAATTTACATTTTAAAAAAGCAAATGTTTTGTTATATACATTTGTAATTATTGTAATGATATTATCAGGCAGACGTTAATGCTTACTGAATATATGTTCAGTTCTATTCTAAGAGTCAACACATCTAACTTTATCAAGTCATCATTATCCACTTTATATTTACTGGATCTAACAATTACAGCTTAAAGATGGTTAGCGTATGATATAGAGCTATAAAGACAAAAATCCAAACCAATGCCTCCAATATAATGTCAAGTTGAAATCTTTTTTATTTACTGCTTTATCAATAATACAGTAATTTATATTCAAAATAGAAAGAGGTCTGTAGTAGTTGGGAACCATATTTCCTATCTTTCATTATTAATATGATCTCAGCCTGGATGGTTAAGCAATTAGCCAAGTGAAACAAGTGAGGTGCTATGATGTCGCTAAATATTATTTATTATTATTTTATTTAACATTTATTTACTAGGAAAATCCGACTGGACACTGGTCCTTTTTCAGTGGAAGTCAGGGGAGAAAAGTTCCATGAGTAACAGTAAATTTTAATGCACACATTACAATTATCAATAAAGTATAAAGTAAACAAAATGAAGTATACATAAGAAAATACAAATTTGATATATCTTGACAACAAAACCTAGGCTTTGAACATAGCGAGTACTGTTTGTAAAGTATGACTTAGGTCAAGATATAAGGTTAAGACAGGACAGTAGGAATAAGTGATTAAATACCAGGGAAGAAGTTGGATATGGTTGGTGTATACTGTAATGTATCAGAGCATTCATGAGGGGTTAGTACAAGAACATAGCCACTTATTTTTTAGATAATCTTTAAGTGATGGCTTAAAGTGGTTAGCGGATGAGATTGAGAGAATGGATTTAGGAAGGGAGTTCCATATACGAGATATATAATTGCAAAATAAAGATTTTCCTTCAGTGTTGTTGGCCTTGGAGATGGTGAGTAAGTTCTTATTGTTAGAGTGAAGTGGTCTGCTGGATCTGTAAGGAAGGATGAGATTTTGTACTGCAGGGGTTCTGGTTGGCTGTGTTACAATTTTATGAGTTAGAGAGAGAGTTGGTTGTAAAGAATAATATTGGGAAGCTCAAGCCAGTCTAGATTCCTTAAAGCTGTACAATGGTGTGTTCTATATGGGCAGTCAGATGCAAACTTAGCAATTGCATTATAACATGCTTCTAGCGTAGATAAGTCAGTTTTCCTTAGATTAGTTAAAATTGGAGAGGCATATAGTAGACTGGAGAGCAGATGGGTTTGTACTAATGTAATTTTGGCCATTGTGGTCAGGAACCTTTTGCGCCCATATAGGCTTCCAAGAATATGAAATAAAACTTGGCAATAAACCCATCTGGACCAAGTCCTGTCCTTCTCTTTAATGACAATATACTATATACAGCATTATCTATTCTAATATCAAATTCTTGAAAAGGAGCTAATGGAATCTCAAAAATCCAATCATCCATTATTGGTTTAGTAAAACTACATAAACAAACACAAACAACTATAAAAACAAAAAAAGAGAGCTGTATGTTCACAAATAACTAGAAAACAAGTCTATTATTCCACAAAATGTCAGTATGAAGCACTTTTCATTAAGCTAGATAGCAAAACTTCTTCAGATAAAAAACCTTGCTTAACTAATGTTTAAATATACATCATGTGACTACACTGGTCATTAAAACACATTCATTATTCATTTTCAAATCACTGAATTTAAACATACAGTACATTGTTTTACAGTACATTGTTTTAAAAAACAAGAGACTTATAAAGTCAGAAACTAGAACCAAAACTAAAGAAGTCAGAAACTTAAAACGTGCTTGACATTCCCAACAAAACAATTTTTTCTCTTTCATTTGTTTTTTTAGATTTAGTTAATATTTAAATTCATACTAAAAAATATATATGTATGTAGAAAAGAAATGTATTTACAAATTTTTTGTTTGTTGTGACACCCATGCCCTCACCCAGCAATCAAGGAGCCTCAATCCTCACCACTAACACCAGTGAGGGGCGTCTCATATAAAAGAAAAAAATAACAAATGTACACAGTAAAGTACAATTTCCCTTAAGAGAACACAGAGATCACAGTCAGTCCAGGGCTGGTCGCTCCCTTGCTCTCCAGGTCCCCAATGAGACTCCCCACTGGCACAGCTATAGGGTCCAGATCTCAGCCTAGTGGGCTAGCTAAAACCTCCAGCACCCTCTCTGTCCAACCAGTGCTTTGTGTCCCTGCCCAGGTAGCTGACACATATATACACAAACACACACACACACACACACACACACACACACACACACACACACACACACACACACACACACACACACACACACACACACACACTTTGAGAAGAATGTATGCAACCACACAGACACTCCTGGGAAAGGCTGGCACAGGTTCTCCAGCTGTGCCCCCTTTTCCTAGACTATACGGCAGTGCCAGCTGCCACCACCCATTAATATTTATCAGCTACTCAAAGGCCCTTAAAAGGGTGTACAATTATTACTGTGCAATATTATTATCCAACTGGTAGTATAGCCCAGGTCTAAAGCTATTAGAATGGCTTTGTACAATTTTATCAAAGGCATGCAAGTACTCTAAAGAGCTTAAATTATCTCTACAAAAACAGCCACAGGTGAAAGGGTTTAAAAATATTTAATAATAAATAATACTTTTTACTACACTGTGCTAGTCAGGAGTTCACAGAGCACAGAGAAATACTTAAAATAATTCAGTAGTACAGTTCTGGCATCACAGAAAAACACAGTCTAATCTTTCTAGTTTCTAGCTGTTTCTAAAAGAAAACACAAGTCTAAGATAAACTTACATATAGAGCAAGACAGTGCTGATGAGTTTGATGGTCAAGACAAAAAAGCTTAATGTTCTCTGATTCTCTCTGTTTTTAAAATCACATTCCTGGTTCACATTACATCACTCTTCACACTTCCCTGCGTTCCCACGCTAACAGAAACTACATTTACATTCTTCAGCTCTGGGCAGAAACCAGAGCAATAAAGGACATTTATGCATGCAAATTCTGGCCATTAACTCTGGCCTTAAAACAACAGCAAGAATTCCTTCATCTACACTGGCCGGAGCCGTGTTTACATCAAAGGGTCACAACATGCTTTACTTGGTCAGTAGAGTGCCCTGTTGTTACATTTTTTCCAGTTCCACATGTAACACTATTTTTACCATTTAAGACAACAAGCCTATGGTTTACATTAATATTTACAGATGACAGAATTATCTCCAAAATTCTATCTGGCTAGGCTGGCAGCCTTCATCTATCTTCACCCAATCTTCACATATCCCCCCCACTCCCCCCCCCAGAGAACTTAAGCTAGTTTTTCAAGTGACCCTTGAGAAATGCTGTTTGAGGGAGTTATGTCTATCTGAGTATACCTTACTCCGTTCCCTGTCTTGACAGCCCATCTGCATTGGCATTGCTAATCCCACTGTGGTGCTGCATGGACACATCATATGCTTGCAACTCTAGGCTCCATCGTAGCAACTTGGCATTTTGCTGGCTGGCTCTGTTTAACCATGTTAGGGGGTTGTGATCTGTCATAACAGTGACTTTCCTTCCATACAGATAAGGCTGAAGTTTCTGCAGTGCCCACACTATGGCTAGACATTACTTTTCTACAGCTGCATAGCATTCCTCCCTGGGTTGGAGCCTATGACTGAGAAAAACCACTGGGTGCTTTTCCCCCTCTGAAGAAATTTGGCTAAGTACAGACCCCAACCCATAGTTCAAAGCATCCACCTGCACAACAAATTCTTTGCTGTAATCTGGACTGGCTAACACGGGGTGGGGGGGGCTCCCAAAGCTTCTTTAAGCTTCTGGAATGCCTGCTCACATGCTGGGATCCACACTACCTTATCTGGCCTGTTCTTCCTTGTCAGGTCTGTAAGGGGAGCAGCTATGGTACTGTAACTGGAGACAAACTTTCTGTAGTACCCTGGCAGGTTCTGGTCTGATCTTACCACTCCCCACTCTATGTCCTAGGTAGGAGACCTCTGCCATACTCACCTGACATTTGCTCAGCTTAATGGTCAACCCTGCCCTCTGTAGTCTGCCCAGCATCTCCCTGACATGCTGAAGGTGCTCTGGCCAGGAATGGCTGGAGATGGCAATATCATCTAGATAAGCAAGGGCAAACCCTCCTGCTCCAGCTAGGATATGATCTACCAGCTTCTGGAAAGTCACTGGGGCATTCTTCATCCCAAAGGGCATCTTTGTGAACTCATACAAGCCAAAAGGTGTCACAAAGGCTGACTTCTCTCCAGCACTGGGAGCCAAGAGCACCTGCCAGTAACCCTTGGTAAGATCAATGGTTGTATGATAGTTAGCCCCACCCAGCTGCTCTAAGGCCTCATTTGTCCTAGGCATGGGGTAATCATCTGACTCTGTGTGACTATTTAATTTCCTGTAGTACACACAGAACCTGGTGCTGTCATCCTTCTTTGGCACCAGCACCACTGGGGAGGCTCAGGGACTGTTGGACTCTTGAATCACCCCTAGTTCCAACATCTCCTGTAGCTCCTCCCTCAGAGCATGTTGGACTCTCTCAGGCACTCTATAAGGGGCCTGTCTAATAGGCCTTTGGGGTCCTGTATCCACCTGGTGCTACCCCAGGTAGGTGCACCCTGGTTTCCCAGTGAACATGTCCCCAAATTGCTGCAACACTGCTCAGATTTCTCAAACCTGGGTAGGAGATAGCTGCTGGGACATTGCTTCCCCTTCCACTGAGGTGTCAGCCCGAGCCCCACTGTGGAGATCAGTCCCCAGATCTCCCTCAGACTCCTCCTGCAATCCACTGCAAATGCTCAGCACAAGAGCCTCCCTATCATGGTAAAGTTTCATCATGCTAACATGATACAATTTGTGCCCCTGCCTTCTGCCTACCAGTTCCACCATGTAGTTAACATCAATTACCTTTCTTACCACCTTGTAGGGTCCCTCCCAAGCTGTTTGCAGTTTGTTGTGTCTGACATGAATGAGAACCATTACCTGCTGCCCCATAGCATACTCTCTAGCTCGAGCATTCCTGTCATACCACACCTTTTTCTGTTGTTGGGCTTCTACCAGGTTTTCCTGGGCCAAGCCCATGAGTTTCCTGAGCCTTGTCCTGAGGATTAGGACATATGCCACAACAAACTCCTTGTGAGAATGGCCCTCAACTTCCCACTCATCTTGAATTAAATCTAGAGGTCCCCTCACCCTATGCCCATACAGCAACTCAAAGGGGAAAAACCTGTGGATTCCTGGATAACCTCTCTGTAAGCAAACAACAGATGGGGAAAATATTTGTCCCACTCCCTCTTAAACAGATCTGCAAATGCCCATAGCATGGACTTGATTGTAGAGTTTAACCTCTCAACAAACCCATTAGTCTGGGGATGGTAGGGGGTGGTCTTCATGTGCTTCACGCAACAGGACTTCCACAGACAAGCCAGCAGGTCTGACATGAAATTGGCACCTCTGTCAGTCAGTCAGTATTTCTTTTGAGAAACCTACTCTGCTGAAAATCTCTAACAAAGCATTTGCCACTTTCTCTGCCTCAATGGAGGACAAAGCCACCGCCTCAGGGTATCGTGTAGCATAATCCACTACCACTAGGATATACTTTTTCCCTGTGGAACTTGGGGTACTCAGAGGAACCACAATATCCATAGCTACCCTCTGAAATGGCTCCTCAAACACAGGCAAAGGCATCAAAGAAGCTCTCACCTTGTCTCCTGCCTTGCCTAACTTTTGGCACTGCTCACAGGTCCTGCAGTACCCTGTTACATCTCTGGAAATTCCAAGCCAATAGAAGTTCTGCATAATACGCCTCTTTGTACATTTTCATAGGATCATTTTATGCCCATATGACCTGCAAAGGGGATATCATAGGCTATGGCTAGAAGTGCCAGATGGTAGGCTGTAGGCACTACCAACTGCTGCACTCTCCCACCTTCTAGCCCTACCTCAGGGGTCCACTCTCTGTATAGTAACCCTTTGTCTCAGTATACAGATTCCCCCTTTCCTTGAGAATCAGGTGCCTCCCTAGCTACCTGCTCAGGCCTTACAATGTAGGGTCTGACAGCTGAACCTGTCTCAGATCTCTCCTTGTAACCCTTCCCAGCTCCCCTTCCACAGACAGTCTGGCATCCTCTGACAGTGGTGCCTCACTGTCAGCCTGGGTGCTACTACTCACCTCTACATTTGCAGTCACTCTGTCCAAGGGACTATCAGTACCCCCAAGCAGCTGTGGCTCACCTTCAGTCTCACTGCTACAGGGTAGCTCCCTCCCTGAAGTAACCACCTCACCAGTCCTGGCTGCAAGTATGTAGTCTGTCTGGGTCTCCCCCAGGCTACCAGACTTACCTGCTTGTCTCTAAGCCTGACTGCACGCAACTGCACAAGCACAGGGTACTGCACTATCAAAATCATTCCCTATCAGGACATCTGCAGGTATATCTTCAAGCACACCTACTTTCTGGCTTCCTTTTCCACCCTCCCAGTCAAGGTGAACCCTAGCTAAAGGTATTTGGAATGGGATCCCTCCTAAAGCCCTGACTGGAGTAGACTGCCCAGGCAAGTACTGCTCCTCTGTAACCATTGCAGGCTTTACAATGGTTATATCAGAGGCTATGTCTCTCTTAGCAATGGCCTCTTTGGCACTCGCTATAATAGGATATAACCTCTGGTGATACTTTGGTACCCTTGTTGTCCCAAGACAACCTACTATTGGCATGTTGTCTTTCCCAATTACTGGCTCCCTCACCTTCTGTTCCCAACCTTGCCTCCATGGACACCTGTATGCCACATGGCCCCACTGGTGGCATTCAAAACATTTAACCCTAGCTCCTGGATGTGTACCTGGACTAGTGGCTTCCTCTGCTACTGGCAGATTCTGTTGGGGCAGTCTGTGTTGCCCAGCATGGGTTCCTTTAGACCCATGAGCAGTACTGAGGGTCCCTATCCTGTGCAGGGCTGCCCTGCTTCCCAGGTATAGGTCTTCCTTTTTCCCCAACTCATCTGAAGTAGCACACTGTCTATCAGCTAACCAGATCCTCATGTCCTCAGGAAAAGTGCTAAGGGCTTGTTCCCTCACCAAATGTCTGCCAGCCCTTCAAAAGTGGTGACCTGACATCCACTCACCCACCTATGGAAATAAGTGCTCAGTTCAGCAACATATTCACACACACTTTCATCTGCCTTGCGTCTATGCTCACAAAACTTAGCTTAAACAATTTTAACAAGTGATTTTAACAGCAGTGTAATCAAAACATGCAATGTCAGACATTTTTGACAAAACAGTTACAGCTTTACCATGGAGTAAGGGGGTCAACAACCATATCCAGAGCTCTTTAATCAACACTATACTGTTTGCATACCCTCTCAAACATATGACTGAAACTATCAAAACTATCACCCTCTTTAAACTGCGGAGGAAATTTACTGACCTTTTGTGCTTCTGGGGTCCAGTTACTCCCTTCCTCATTACCTCCATGACTCTGGTGAAGAGTCAGCATTTCCCTCTCATGTTTTCTCTGCTGCCTTTTCCTCAGTTTCCAGGCATAGCAGTTTCTCATTCTCCTTAGCCTGTAGACTCCTCAGTCTCTCAGCTGCTTCTATCTCCAAATGCCTAGCCTCCAACTCAAGTCTCTTTAGCTCCAGATGGATTTTTAAGTCCTCTGCAGAAATGTTGAGCTGTCCATTCTCTGAGGGTATTATATATCCACTCCCAGTCTGATTGTCCTCCTGGTTGCTGTTTTCTGATACAGCTGTAACCAAGGATGCAATCAGGTCTGCCTTAGTCAGGTTTCCATGCACCAGTCTCCTAGCCTGACACATCTCAGCAAGCTGGCTCCTTGTCAGCTTTCCATACTCCTCTGCTGACATGCTTCCTGCTCACCCTGACTAACTAAGCTAACAAAAGAAATAAAACAATTGTGATCTGAACTCTTGAGTATTCACCGCCTCAGGGTATCGTGTAGCATAATCCACTACCACTAGGATATACTTTTTCCCTGTGGAACTTGGGGTACTCAGAGGAACCACAATATCCATAGCTACCCTCTGAAATGGCTCCTCAAACACAGGCAAAGGCATCAAAGGAGCTCTCACCTTGTCTCCTGCCTTGCCTAACTTTTGGCACTGCTCACAGGTCCTGCAGTATCCTGTTACATCTCTGGAAATTCCAAGCCAATAGAAGTTCTGCATAATACGCCTCTTTGTACATTTTCATAGGTTCATTTTATGCCCATATGACCTGCAAAGGGAATATCATGGGCTATGGCTAGAAGTGCCAGATGGTAGGCTGTAGGCACTACCAACTGCTGTACTCTCTCACCTTCTAGCCCTCCCTCAGGGGTCCACTCTCTGTATAGTAACCCTTTGTCTCAGTATACAGATTCCCCCTTTCCTTGAGAATCAGGTGCCTCCCTGGCTACCTGCCTCAGGCCTTACAATGTAGGGTCTGACAGCTGAACCTGTCTCAACTCTCTCCTTGTAACCCTTCCCAGCTCCCCTTCCACAGACAGTCTGGCATCCTCTGACAGTGGTGCCTCACTGTCAGCCTGGGTGCTACTACTCACCTCTACATTTGCAGTCACTCTGTCCAAGGGACCATCAGTACCCCCAAGCAGCTGTGGCTCACCTTCAGTCTCACTGCTACAGGGTAGCTCCCTCCCTGAAGTAACCACCTCACCAGTCCTGGCTGCAAGTATGTAGTCGGTCTGGGTCTCCCCCAGGCTACCAGACTTACCTGCTTGTCTCCAAGCCTGACTGCATGTAACTGCACAAGCACAGGGTACTGCACTATCAAAATCATTCCCTATCAGGACATCTGCAGGTATATCCTCACGCACACCTACTTGCTGGCTTCCTTTTCCACCCTCCCAGTCAAGGTGAACCCTAGCTAAAGGTATTTGGAATGGGATCCCTCCTAAAGCCCTGACTGGAGTAGACTGCCCAGGCAAGTACTGCTCCTCTGTAACCATTGCAGGCTTTACAATGGTTATATCAGAGGCTGTGTCTCTCTTAGCAATGGCCTCTTTGGCACTCGCTATAATAGGATATAACCTCTGGTGATACTTTGGTACCCTTGTTGTCCCAAGACAACCTACTATTGGCATGTTGTCTTTCCCAATTACTGGCTTCCTCACCTTTTGTTCCCCACCTTGCCTCCATGGACACCTGTATGCCACATGGCCCCACTGGTGGCATTCAAAACATTTAACCCTAGCTCCTGGATGTGTACCTGGACTAGTGGCTTCCTCTGCTACTGGCAGATTCTGTTGGGGCAGTCTGTGTTGCCCAGCATGGGTTCCTTTAGACCCATGAGCAGTACTGAGGGTCCCTATCCTGTGCAGGGCTGCCCTGCTTCCCAGGTATAGGTCTCCCTTTTTCCCCAACTCATCTGAAGTAGCACATTGTCTATCAGCTAACCAGATCCTCATGTCCTCAGGAAAAGTGCTAAGGGCTTGTTCCCTCACCAAATGTCTGCCAGCCCTTCAAAAGTGGTGACCTGACATCCACTCACCCACCTATGGAAATAAGTGCTCAGTTCAGCAACATATTCACACACACTTTCATCTGCCTTGCGTCTATGCTCACAAAACTTAGCTTAAACAATTTTAAGAAGTGATTTTAACAGCAGTATAATCAAAACATGCAACGTCAGACATTTTTGACAAAACAGTTACAGCTTTACCATGGAGTAAGGGGGTCAACAACCATACCCAGAGCTCTTTAATCAACACTATACTGTTTGCATACCCTCTCAAACTTATGACTGAAACTATCAAAATTATCACCCTCTTTAAACTGCGGAGGAAATTTACTGACCTTTTGTGCTTCTGGGGTCCAGTTACTCCCTTCCTCATTACCTCCATGACTCTGGTGAAGAGTCAGCATTTCCCTCTCATGTTTTCTCTGCTGCCTTTTCCTTGGTTTCCAGGCATAGCAGTTTCTCATTCTCCTTAGCCTGTAGACTCCTCAGTCTCTCAGCTGCTTCTATCTCCAAATGCCTAGCCTCCAACTCAAGTCTCTTTAGCTCCAGATGGATTTTCAAGTCCTCTGCAGAAATGCTGAGCTGTCCATTCTCCGAGGGTATTATATATCCACTCCCAGTCTGATTGTCCTCCTGGTTGCTGTTTTCTGATACAGCTGTAACCAAGGATGCAATCAGGTCTGCCTTAGTCAGGTTTCCATGCACCAGTCTCCTAGCCTGACACATCTCAGCAAGCTGGCTCCTTGTCAGCTTTCCATACTCCTCTGCTGACATGCTTCCTGCTCACCCTGACTAACTAAGCTAACAAAAGAAATAAAACAATTGTGATCTGAACTCTTGAGTATTCACCGCCTCAGGGTATCGTGTAGCATAATCCACTACCACTAGGATATACTTTTTCCCTGTGGAACTTGGGGTACTCAGAGGAACCACAATATCCATAGCTACCCTCTGAAATGGCTCCTCAAACACAGGCAAAGGCATCAAAGGAGCTCTCACCTTGTCTCCTGCCTTGCCTAACTTTTGGCACTGCTCACAGGTCCTGCAGTACCCTGTTACATCTCTGGAAATTCCAAGCCAATAGAAGTTCTGCATAATACGCCTCTTTGTACATTTTCATAGGTTCATTTTATGCCCATATGACCTGCAAAGGGAATATCATGGGCTATGGCTAGAAGTGCCAGATGGTAGGCTGTAGGCACTACCAACTGCTGTACTCTCTCACCTTCTAGCCCTCCCTCAGGGGTCCACTCTCTGTATAGTAACCCTTTGTCTCAGTATACAGATTCCCCCTTTCCTTGAGAATCAGGTGCCTCCCTGGCTACCTGCCTCAGGCCTTACAATGTAGGGTCTGACAGCTGAACCTGTCTCAACTCTCTCCTTGTAACCCTTCCCAGCTCCCCTTCCACAGACAGTCTGGCATCCTCTGACAGTGGTGCCTCACTGTCAGCCTGGGTGCTACTACTCACCTCTACATTTGCAGTCACTCTGTCCAAGGGACCATCAGTACCCCCAAGCAGCTGTGGCTCACCTTCAGTCTCACTGCTACAGGGTAGCTCCCTCCCTGAAGTAACCACCTCACCAGTCCTGGCTGCAAGTATGTAGTCGGTCTGGGTCTCCCCCAGGCCACCAGACTTACCTGCTTGTCTCCAAGCCTGACTGCATGTAACTGCACAAGCACAGGGTACTGCACTATCAAAATCATTCCCTATCAGGACATCTGCAGGTATATCCTCAAGCACACCTACTTGCTGGCTTCCTTTTCCACCCTCCCAGTCAAGGTGAACCCTAGCTAAAGGTATTTGGAATGGGATCCTCCTAAAGCCCTGACTGGAGTAGACTGCCCAGGCAAGTACTGCTCCTCTGTAACCATTGCAGGCTTTACAATGGTTATATCAGAGGCTGTGTCTCTCTTAGCAATGGCCTCTTTGGCACTCGCTATAATAGGATATAACCTCTGGTGATACTTTGGTACCCTTGTTGTCCCAAGACAACCTACTATTGGCATGTTGTCTTTCCCAATTACTGGCTCCCTCACCTTTTGTTCCCCACCTTGCCTCCATGGACACCTGTATGCCACATGGCCCCACTGGTGGCATTCAAAACATTTAACCCTAGCTCCTGGATGTGTACCTGGACTAGTGGCTTCCTCTGCTACTGGCAGATTCTGTTGGGGCAGTCTGTGTTGCCCAGCATGGGTTCCTTTAGACCCATGAGCAGTACTGAGGGTCCCTATCCTGTGCAGGGCTGCCCTGCTTCCCAGGTATAGGTCTCCCTTTTTCCCCAACTCATCTGAAGTAGCACATTGTCTATCAGCTAACCAGATCCTCATGTCCTCAGGAAAAGTGCTAAGGGCTTGTTCCCTCACCAAATGTCTGCCAGCCCTTCAAAAGTGGTGACCTGACATCCACTCACCCACCTATGGAAATAAGTGCTCAGTTCAGCAATATATTCACACACACTTTCATCTGCCTTGCGTCTATGCTCACAAAACTTAGCTTAAACAATTTTAACAAGTGATTTTAACAGCAGTATAATCAAAACATGCAACGCCAGACATTTTTGACAAAACAGCTACAGCTTTACCATGGAGTAAGGGGGTCAACAACCATACCCAGAGCTCTTTAATCAACACTATACTGTTTGCATACCCTCTCAAACTTATGACTGAAACTATCAAAATTATCACCCTCTTTAAACTGCGGAGGAAATTTACTGACTTTTTGTGCTTCTGGGGTCCAGTTACTCCCTTCCTCATTACCTCCATGACTCTGGTGAAGAGTCAGCATTTCCCTCTCATGTTTTCTCTGCTGCCTTTTCCTCGGTTTCCAGGCATAGCAGTTTCTCATTCTCCTTAGCCTGTAGACTCCTCAGTCTCTCAGCTGCTTCTATCTCCAAATGCCTAGCCTCCAACTCAAGTCTCTTTAGCTCCAGATGGATTTTCAAGTCCTCTGCAGAAATGTTGAGCTGTCCATTTTCCGAGGGTATTATATATCCACTCCCAGTCTGATTGTCCTCCTGGTTGCTGTTTTCTGATACAGCTGTAACCAAGGATGCAATCAGGTCTGCCTTAGTCAGGTTTCCATGCACCAGTCTCCTAGCCTGACACATCTCAGCAAGCTGGCTCCTTGTCAGCTTTCCATACTCCTCTGCTGACATGCTTCCTGCTCACCCTGACTAACTAAGCTAACAAAAGAAATAAAACAATTGTGATCTGAACTCTTGAGTATTCACCGCCTCAGGGTATCGTGTAGCATAATCCACTACCACTAGGATATACTTTTTCCCTGTGGAACTTGGGGTACTCAGAGGAACCACAATATCCATAGCTACCCTCTGAAATGGCTCCTCAAACACAGGCAAAGGCATCAAAGGAGCTCTCACCTTGTCTCCTGCCTTGCCTAACTTTTGGCACTGCTCACAGGTCCTGCAGTACCCTGTTACATCTCTGGAAATTCCAAGCCAATAGACGTTCTGCATAATACGCCTCTTTGTACATTTTCATAGGTTCATTTTATGCCCATATGACCTGCAAAGGGAATATCATGGGCTATGGCTAGAAGTGCCAGATGGTAGGCTGTAGGCACTACCAACTGCTGTACTCTCTCACATTCTAGCCCTCCCTCAGGGGTCCACTCTGTGTATAGTAACCCTTTGTCTCAGTATACAGATTCCCCCTTTCCTTGAGAATCAGGTGCCTCCCTGGCTACCTGCCTCAGGCCTTACAATGTAGGGTCTGACAGCTGAACCTGTCTCAACTCTCTCCTTGTAACCCTTCCCAGCTCCCCTTCCACAGACAGTCTGGCATCATCTGAAAGTGGTGCCTCACTGTCAGCCTGGGTGCTACTACTCACCTCTACATTTGCAGTCACTCTGTCCAAGGGACCATCAGTACCCCCAAGCAGCTGTGGCTCACCTTCAGTCTCACTGCTACAGGGTAGCTCCCTCCCTGAAGTAACCACCTCACCAGTCCTGGCTGCAAGTATGTAGTCAGTCTGGGTCTCCCCCAGGCTACCAGACTTACCTGCTTGTCTCCAAGCCTGACTGCATGTAACTGCACAAGCACAGGGTACTGCACTATCAAAATCATTCCCTATCAGGACATCTGCAGGTATATCCTCAAGCACACCTACTTGCTGGCTTCCTTTTCCACCCTCCCAGTCAAGGTGAACCCTAGCTAAAGGTATTTGGAATGGGATCCCTCCTAAAGCCCTGACTGGAGTAGACTGCCCAGGCAAGTACTGCTCCTCTGTAATCATTGCAGGCTTTACAATGGTTATATCAGAGGCTGTGTCTCTCTTAGCAATGGCCTCTTTGGCACTCGCTATAATAGGATATAACCTCTGGTGATACTTTGGTACCCTTGCTGTCCCAAGACAACCTACTATTGGCATGTTGTCTTTCCCAATTACTGGCTCCCTCACCTTTTGTTCCCCACCTTGCCTCCATGGACACCTGTATGCCACATGGCCCCACTGGTGGCATTCAAAACATTTAACCCTAGCTCCTGGATGTGTACCTGGACTAGTGGCTTCCTCTGCTACTGGCAGATTCTGTTGGGGCAGTCTGTGTTGCCCAGCATGGGTTCCTTTAGACCCATGAGCAGTACTGAGGGTCCCTATCCTGTGCAGGGCTGCCCTGCTTCCCAGGTATAGGTCTCCCTTTTTCCCCAACTCATCTGAAGTAGCACATTGTCTATCAGCTAACCAGATCCTCATGTCCTCAGGAAAAGTGCTAAGGGCTTGTTCCCTCACCAAATGTCTGCCAGCCCTTCAAAAGTGGTGACCTGACATCCACTCACCCACCTATGGAAATAAGTGCTCAGTTCAGCAACATATTCACACACACTTTCATCTGCCTTGCATCAATGCTCACAAAACTTAGCTTAAACAATTTTAACAAGTGATTTTAACAGCAGTATAATCAAAACATGCAACGTCAGACATTTTTGACAAAACAGTTACAGCTTTACCATGGAGTAAGGGGGTCAACAACCATACCCAGAGCCTTTAATCAACACTATACTGTTTGCATACCCTCTCAAACTTATGAATGAAACTATCAAAATTATCACCCTCTTTAAACTGCGGAAGAAATTTACTGACCTTTTGTGCTTCTGGGGTCCAGTTACTCCCTTCCTCATTACCTCCATGACTCTGGTGAAGAGTCAGCATTTCCCTCTCATATTTTCTCTGCTGCCTTTTCCTCAGTTTCCAGGCATAGCAGTTTCTCATTCTCCTTAGCCTGTAGACTCCTACCTAGTCAGGTTTCCATGCACCAATCTCCTAGCCTGACACATCTCAGCAAGCTGGCTCCTTGTCAGCTTTCCATACTCCTCTGCTGACATGCTTCCTGCTCACCCTGACTAACTAAGCTAACAAAAGAAATAAAACAATTGTGATCTGAACTCTTGAGTATTCACTGTGTGGCTGATTTAGAGTACAAAACACCTTCAAAGCTCACTGTACACAAGCTACAGGAATTCACTCTGCCCACACCACGACAAGCCAATTAATATTTGCCACCAATTAATATGTGATGTGGATATCCCACCACTGGCAAACAATGTGACGCCCATGCTCTGGCCCAGCAATCAATGAGCCTCAATCCTCACTACTAACACCAGTGAGGGGTGTCTCATATAGGAGGAAAGGATAACAAATGCACACAGTAAAGTGCAATTTCCCTTAAGAGTACACAGAGATCACATTTCCCTCAAGAGCTCTCCAGGTCCCCAATAAAAATCCCCACTGGCACAGCTGTTCGGTCCAGATCTCAGCCTAGTGGACAAGTTAAAACCTCCAGCACCCTCTCTGTCCAACCAGTGCTTCATGTCCCTGCCCAGGTAGCTGACACACACATGCACTTTGAGAAGAGTTTATACAACCACACAGACACTGCTGGGAAAGGCTGGCACAGGTTCTCCAGCTGTGCCCCCATTTCTCAGACTATATGGTAGTACCAGCTGCCACCACCCACTAATATTTATCAGCTACTCAAAGGCCCTTAAAAGGATGTACAATTATTACTGTGCAATATTATTATCCAATTGGTAGTATAGCCCAGGGCTAAAGCTATTAGAATGGCTTTGTACAATTTTACCAAAGGCATGCAAGTACTCTAAAGAGCTTAAATTATCTCTACAAAAACAGCCACAATTGAAAGGGTTTAAAAATATTTAATACATTGTCAAAACACAAGACAATACTTTTTACTACACAGTGCTAGTCAAGAGTTCAGAGATCACAGACAAATACTTAAAATAATTCAGTAGAACAGTTCTGATATCACAGAAAAACACAGTCTAATCTTTCTACTTTCTAGCTATTTCTAAGAGAAAACACAAGTCTAAGATAAACTTACATATAGAGCAAGACAGTGCTGATGAGTTGGAAGGTCAAGACAAAAAATGCTTAATGCTCTCTGATTCTCTCTGTTTTTAAAATCATATTCCTGGTTCACATTACATCATTCTTCACACTTCCCTGTGTTCCCAGGCTAACAGAAACTACATTTACATTCTTCACCTCTGGGCAGAAACCAGAGCAATAAAGGATATTTAAGCATGCAAATTATGGCCATTAACTCTGGCCTTAAAACAATAGCAAGAATTCCTTCATCTAAACTGTCCAGAGCCGTGTTTACATCAAAGGGTCATAACTTGCTTTACTTGGTCAGTAGAGTGCACTGTTGTTACATTTGTTCCGGTTCCACATGTAACAATATTTTTACCATTTAACTCATTCACTCCAATGGAGCTCAGGAAGTTTGCACTGTAACTTCCAATGGGCGGAGCTTACGCCTTTTGACAGAATCAAATCATGTCCTCACATTTCAAACAAATGATTATCTCTCTGGAACCAGAGAGGTTATGAAAGAAGTATAAAAGGCAAACTCTTCAGCACAAACTATTTTTATAGTGGTAGTATTCTTTAGGTTCTAGATCTTAAACTAAATGTTATAGGTCCCAGTAAACACAGTAACTACTACATTTGTAATATTTTGTAAACAACTTACAATATCTCAGCAGCCACTTAAGTTACACACATACTGTCAGCAGCATTTTATTCATGTAGCTGAGAGCTTTCATATGACACTAAGGAGTTTTGTCTGTGTTATTTGGTTGCTGAGATATTTAGAAAAATGTGACAATTATATTTGTATAAGTTAATATCATAAAAACATAAGTTAATTATCTATTTACCTGAATTAGACTGCGGTGGTGGTGCTGCAGTAGCGTTGTCGTCTCACAGTAAGACGTTGTCCTGTTCAATTCTCAGCTAGAGCATCTTCTGTGTGGAGACATGTGTGAATGGGCGTACCTTCATTGAAGGCTGTGCGTCAGGGCCAGCAACTCGGCACGTAAAAATCTACTGCCAATCATTAGCGGACCGGAGTTCCGCTGTGGCGACCCATAACTGGGAAAAGCCGAAAGACACAACAACAACAAGACAAAGGTCAAACATTAATACAGTTGAGTTTGCCATTGTGTAAGGTTTAAGATGAAATATTTTAAAACCATGTACATAGCATGTTTTTGGAATTCTTGATGCAAATATGAACAAGCAATATTTGACGCCTAGAGGTGTCAGTAGGAGTTAACTGCAGATGCACCTGGAGGTGTCACTCAAATGTAATGAGTTAAGAGAACAAGCCTGTGGTTTACATTAATATTTACAGATGACATAATTATCTCCAAATTTCTATCTGGCTAAGCTGGCAGCCTTCATCTATCTTCACCCAATCTTCACATTTTTATACATATATATATATATATATATATATATATATATATATATATATATATATATATATATATATATATATATATATATATATATATGGGAGCACCTGACAACGTCGACAGCTGAGAACGCCGACAAGGAGATCGCCGACACCAGAAGATCGAAGATTGAGAAGACCGACGGATGAAAACCCCGACGCTGAGAAGACCGACGGATGAAAACCCCGATGCTGAGAAGACCGATGGATGAAAACCCCGACGCTGAGAAGACTAACATGGGAAAAGGCTGTGTAAGTATGCGGTAGTGACGGACGTTAGGGTGCGAGTAAGGTAAGTGTGCGATATTGACGGTGTCTAGGGATACGGGTGGGTTAAGTGAGTTAGGGTTAGGGCGCGGGTTAGGTAAGTGTGCGATAGTGATAGTCTTTGGGTTAGGGGTGGGTTAAGTGAGTTAGGGTTAGGGCGCGGGTTAGGTAAGTGTGCGATAGTAAAGGACCTTAGGGTTAGGGTTTGGGTTAAGGGTGTAGATAGTTTTGTATGTGAGGTTTAGTGTGCGTTTGTAAGGATTTTGGTGTGCTTGTGTTGTGTGTGTGCTTTTTGGACAGGGGATTTGTTTTGTTTGTTTATTGTCGGTATTGTGTCGGTATTATGGTGTGTCGGGCATGTGAGGTTTCGTGTTTGTGAACGTTCGGTTATGTGGTGTGTCTGATTTCATTGTCGGTGTTGTAGTTTGTTGGTGTTGTCAGGTAGATCCATATATATATATATATATATATATATATATAAAACCTTTTATCTCATTAGGGCTATCAATTTTAAAATGCTTGTGATAGAGCAGAACTCATTCAAGCCTGGATACTGACAAGCATTTAGTTTAAGTTGCCATAACAGTTCTACTCTTTCAAGTAGTAAGGGCACTGGTCCACCTCTTATATCTGTCTGGACTTGGTCAATGACTTTAAACTTGAATTTATGGTCTGGAAAGTCACTGCAATGTTTGGCTAGTGCATTGTCAAGTTTCTTCTTTCCAATATTATAAATATGTTCGTAAACCTTCTCTTTAAACTTACGGTCGGTTTTGCAGACATAAAATTCTAGACACAATTGGCATGATGCTAAATAGACTATAGATTTAGAGTTACAGTTAAACCTTTGGTGTAACCAATAGGTCTTGTCTCTCACATTAAATCTACATCCTGTTTCATATATTTACATTGATTACATGCTTCGCACCTCAGCATCCCTGGGCTTCTAGTAGGAATCGGTCTAGTTGATTCAATAATGTTTTTAAGATTCCTACCTTTCTTAAACGTCACCACAGGGTGGTCACCTAGTTTACACCCATATCTTGTTCTGTTGTTAATAACACCCAGTTTTTCTTAATAATGCTTATTAAATCACCTGAGTCATGAGAAAATGTTATTGTAAAACTCAGGATATATGATGTGACATGTCTAGTTAGACTTGTTACTTACTGGGTGAGTATTCCTCAGGTACTCTGAAAAACTATCTGTACCTACCTCACTAGATCCAGGGCCATCTAAAATTGGTTTGTAAATGCCCTGTTTCCTTTTATTACAGACTTCTAGGATTAGCTGAGACAGTAGTTGTGTTGGATACCCCCTGTGTGTGAACATAGACCTAAGGGTCTCACACTGCTCTTCAAAATGAGAATCCTCGGTCACCATCATTGCTTCCCGGACTAGTCGTCCTTTCACAAATGATTTCTTTTGGTGTTGAGGGTGTGAACTGGTGTAATGCAGGAAAGAGTTTTAGTATGTGCTCTTCCTGTATATCCGGGGCCCTATATCTCTGCTTATGTAGGTCTTTTGTTAACTCACTGTCCAGGTAGGGTATAGTAGTCTCCTGGAATGTGCTGGCAAATTTAAGGAATGGTGTTGTACTATTAAAGTAGTTAACTAAGTTTATGGCTGTGTTTCTATCCACTTTAATCAATATACAGATATCATCCAGAAAATGTGTATAAAAAGTCAACAGTGAGTTGACACTAGTATTGTCCAAAATCTACTTATGTTCCCAATGGGCCATCACCATGTTGGTGAAACTCGCACCACATAGTGAGCCCATTGCTACCCCTGATTTTTGTAAGTAGCAAATAACATTATCAAATGTGATGAAGTTGTGTGATAAGACTATTTACAGCAGTTCTTCTATCAGTCTAATTTCTGATTCTGGTGCTTTTCTGGATCTCATTATTTCAAGTACCCACTCTATTCCTGTGTCATGGGGGATTGATGTGTATAGGTCGCACACATCAATTGTAAGGAAATTACAGTCACCCCTAAAACTTAAATTGTTAATGTTTGATAGAAAAGACCATGAGTCTTTGCATATTTGTGGTTCCTGTTCTACGTATCTTTCTAGTATTGAGTCAATTACTTTTGCACAAGGGTATGTTACTGACTGCCTTGCATCTACTAGGGCCCTCATAGGTGGATCTATTAAGCCTTTGTGGATTTTTGGTATGCCAAATAAAATAGGTATTCTTGAGTATGGCATCAACATGTAGTTATATGTGTTGATGTCAATTAAGGCTTCGATAAATAGGTCATTAATGTATGACCTAATACGACTGTGTGCTGTATTGACTTCATTCAAACTTACTTTACTATACACATCACTGTTCAAGACTCTGCATCTTTTCTATATAATCAGTTGAATTCATTAACACTATTCCTCTGCCTTTATCAGGCTTCATTATACGAACTGGTAAAGTTTTAGGTTATGAAGGGCTTCCCTTTCTTCTTCTTTAGACAAGTTGTCTTTACTTGTCTGTTTTGTTGTTGTACTAAATTTTGCTTTAAGGTCCAGTTCACATAGGCGTTCGAATAACATTAGTGTTGGGTGGACTGGTGGGTTATATGTGTTGGTTACATACAGTTCTTTCCTTTCTTAATGTTCAGTGTTACCAAATAATAGATGTAAATTCAGTTTACATACATACAGTTTAAAATCCAACAATAACCTTGAAAGGCTTGTGGCATAGGCTGGAACAAATGTTAAGCCTTTTGCAAAGAGTAGTTAAAGATTTTGAAGTCCCCTGAAGCATTGGTGACAACTGAACAAACATTTCCACTTACCCTTTCTTTGGCTTGGCTTGTTACCTCTTCCTTTTGTTGGTTTTCTGAGTATTGTATGTTTTCTGGAACTGCTGTTGCTTCTTGTTGGATTTGTGGCTTGGGGGGTTGTGAAAATTTTCTTGATAGTTATTTTCCTGCCTCCTTTGAGCACTTGTGCCTGCACCTTCTTGTTGTTGGTTAATTTGTGAATTTATACTATTATTCTCCATATTTAATGTACACACGCTGTTGTGTTGTTGGTTTCCACTGTAGTTCATCGCTGCATGACTTTCTAAATGCATTTCCTGGTTGAGTCTGTGTCTTTGGAGGTTTGGTTGACCTCCTCCAATAGGATTCTAATTTTGTGATGGGGTCGGGTCTGGGTATGCTGTTCCCCTTGTATACTCTTCTCTGTCTCTTTTAAGTTTTTTAATTTTAGTGTCCTTTTTTTTTTATCTGCAGGTTAATACTTGTGAAAATCCGAGTATAATCGTATTGGTATCTATTAAAGTCTGTGTCTACTTTAATCAAGTTTCTGGATGATATTTGTATATTGATCACAGGGGACAGAAACACAGCCATAAACTTAGTTAACTATTTTAATAGTACAACACCATTCCTTCATTTTCCAGCACATTCCAGGAGACTACTCTATCCTACCTGGGCATTGAGTTAACAAAAGACCTACATAAACAGAGATGAGAGATCAACTGATCCTAGAAGTCTGTAATAAAAGGAAACAGGGCATTTACAAACTAATTTTAGATGGCACTGGATCTAGTGATGTAGGTACAGATAGTTTTTCAGAGTACCTGAGGAATACTCACCCAGTAAGTAACATAAGTCTAACTAGACATGTCACATCATATATCCTGAGTTTTACAACAACATTTTGTCATGACTCAGTTGAATTAATAAGCATTATTAAGAAAAACTGGGTATTATTAACAGCAGAACAAGATATGGTAAGTAAACTAGGTGACCACCCTGTGGTGATGTCTAAGAAAGGTAGGAATCTTAAAAACATTCTTGAATCAACTAGACCAATTCCTACTAGAAACCCAGGGATGCTGAGGTGAGAAGCATGTAATCGATGTAAATTTAATGTGAGAGACAAGACCTATTGGTTACACCAAAGGTTTAACTGTAACTCTAAATCTATAGTCTATTTAGCATCATGCCACTTGTGTCCAGCATTTTATGTCTGCAAAACCGACCGTAAGTTTAAAGAGAAGGTTTACAAACATATTTACAATATAGGAAAGAAAAAAACTTGACAATGCACTATCCAAACATTGCAGTGACTTTCCAGACCATAAATTCAAGTTTAAAGTCATTGACCAAGTCCAGACAGATATAAGAGGTGGACAAGTACCTTTACTACTTGAAAGAGCAGAACTGTTATGGCAACTTAAACTAAATGCTTGTCAGTACCCAGGCTTGAATGAGTTCTGCTCTATCACAAGCATTTTAAAATTGAAAGCCCTAATGAAATAAAAGCTCATATACGTATATATACAAATTTTTTAAATACATTTCTTTTCTACATACATATATATTTTTATTATGAATTTAAATATTAAATAAATCTAAAAAACAAATGAAAGAGAAAAAGATTTTTGTCGGGAATGTCAAGCACTTTTTAAGTTTCTGGCTTCTTTAGTTTTGGTTCTAGTTTCTGACTTTATAAGTCTCTTGTTTTTTAAAACAATGTACTGTATGTTTAAATTCAATGATTTGCTAATGAATAATGAATGTGTTTTAATGACCAATGTAGTCACATGATGTATATTTAAACTTTAGTTAAGCAAGGTTTTTTATCTGAAGAAGTTTTGCTATCTAGCTTAATGAAAAGAGCTTCATACTGACGCTTTATGGAATAATAGACTTGTTTTCCAGTTATTTGTGAACATACAGCTCTCTTTTTTGTTATTATTGGTTTATTGTTATGCCATGAGGTAAATTTATAACATACTGAGATTGTATATCTATATCTTCTTGAGTAATTATCTCTGATCGATCTGTGTTTTTAAGTATCTTGATAAAATGTTTATAAGAATAATTTTTACAACAGACTGATAAATGTTTACCTATTTTATCATTTGATAAAGAACTATTTAGAAATATAAATATGCAAAATCCTGAGTTGCCTTTCATTTTCTGTTCTTTCTTTAAATTTCTCTTTCCGTGCTTTAGTATATTTATCATAATTTACAATCATCAATTTGTTTGAAGTTAGCAGATGCTTGCTTAACTCCCTACTTTGCACTCTTTCTTAACTTTCCTTCTTAAGTATCTCTTTACATTAAGACTGCATTGATATCAACCATGCTGCTACTTTCATTCCTAGGCACATTTCTCCTTCTCCTGACTCACTTTACAGCTCCGTACACAAAACTCATAAAAACTCACAACCACTATGACTAACTATGACTTTTTTCCAATAGTTACTACTGAATCTTTCCATCTTATATAATATTACTCCCTTCTTCTACTCAACATAAAATACTTCACTATCAGTTTTCAAATGTTAAAACTCCAACCCATCATAATAAAAATGCTGTCATAACTACATTCTTTATCTCCACCATCTCTTAGTGTGGTGGGTGACATCTACCCTAACACAGGTCCTACTCTGTCTTCATCACACAGACCCCCTTCAAAAACACTGAACCTTGTTACAGTAAATATTCATAGCATATGACACAAAATTGCAGATCTCCATGCCTGGATAACTCATTATACCTCAGATGTCCATTACAGAACTTGGCTAAAACCTAATGTAAAAGTTTCAGAGTATCTTCCCAGTGGCTACGAAATAATTAGACTTGACAGAATACAAAAGAAAGCATGTGCTGTGTGTGGATTCACAGGCCGCTACCGAGACCCTTTCGAAGTCCAGTATGTTGCAAAACTCTTCTTCGACTAAAGATCTTCCGGTTGTCTCTACCTTGAATGGGTCCAGAGCCACTGAGCACACATCGGCTTCCGAGGAAGTCCTTCGGACTACCGATTCTCAACACAAACCAACGTCTTCTTTCGAGATTACCATTCTTTTGAAAACTACCAGGTTTATTAGGCCTAGGGTACAGACCACACCCAAGAAACCGACGACTCAATCTCAGGAACCTGCTTCCTTGCCTCAGTCTCAAATGCTTAAAATGGCAGAAGACCTTATTATGCTGATCAGGAGAAGCCAAGCTACCCCTTCCAAAAGGAAAAGAGATCTGTCCCCTGTAGTTTTGTGTGAACAAGAGTCAGATGACTCTGATGCATCTGAATATGAAGACATGCAACCCTTCCCTAATTATGAGGATTCTGATGCAGAAGATTCCATCCTTTCCACCTCTCCCACAGAGGATTTTTCCTTTGGGGAAACCCTTCATACCTTAAGGGAGCATTTCCAATGGAAGAGTCAAGACTATCTTCAGTCTAAAAAGAGACTCAGGGAATTCTTACATCTTCCACAGCACAGACCCTTGGCCATCCCCCCAGTCCTAGATGTTGTGGAGGATGTGTTCCTTGAATCCAGCTTGACTCTTGACACCCTCCCTTCTGCACCCAGAAATCCAGTCAGGTACTATAGAGTCCCTGACTCACACAAATTTCTTTTTAAAAATCCTACTGCTGACCCTGAGGTAATTTCTCAAGGGCCTAAAGGGATTAAAGCAACCTCTGCTAAGAATCCCAACCCCTCAGATAGGGATTCCTGAGCACTAGACAGATGGGGTAAAAAAGTATACACCTCAGCTACTCTTGCTATCAGGGCACTAAATTGTCAGTTCCATATGCTAAAATTTCAGCAACATACCCTGGAAATCCTCAAACAAAAAATGTCTTCCTTTCCTGCTTGTGCAGAATCTAAAGAGTTACAAGAGTTAATGCATTCTGTAAATGAAGTAACTAAACACACCTTACACTGTGGTTTTGACGCCCTAGAAGCTTCTTGCAGGGAAGCAGTCACCGGATCTGTCATTAGAAGGCATGCATGGCTTAAGGAACAGCCCTTGCCAGACGATGTCAAATCTAAATTGTTGGATGCCCCCTTGCACAAAGACAACTTATTTGGCACTAAGGGAGAAGAGGTCTTAAAAAAGATGGAAGAAAAAGCATAATCTATGCAGACAGTTAAGGATTTCTTACAGTTGCAGCCACCCAGGTTCAGCAGGCATCGTCCCACCAAGCACTGATCCTTTCCTGGTTCCACTAAGCCAGTCCAGCCCAGACCTTGGGGAACCAGACCCCCAGACAGCAGCCACAGGGAATGCAGAGATCTAAGCAGTGGACTACCTCCACTTCAAAACCAGGGAGTTCTAAGCCACCCCCTTATAGTAAGAACTCACAATGACTCACCTCCCCCACTCCCTCCCTCTGCCCACCTTCACTTTCCCCTAGGAGGAAAACTCTCCTTTCATGCAAGCACCTGGGTCACCATTACTAATGACCGCTGGTTTCTCAACATAGTGTACCAGGGATATAAATCTTCTTTCCACAGCCTTCCCACCCCAAAAGGGTTCCCAGATCTACCTCCAAATCAGTGGGCAGAGGTGCAAAAGCAAGTGCTTTCCCTGCTCTCGATGAGGGCAGTAGAGCACGTTCCTGCAGAACAGAGAGGCTAAGGTTTCTATTCCAGACTTTTTCTGATACCCAGTAAAGAGTGCACCTGATGCCCCATCCTCATCTATCCATTCTAAACACCTTCCTGGTGATACCAAAATTCAAAATGCGCACCCGCCAGCAGCTGCTACCCATGCACTACAAGGATGCTTGGCTAGCCACCCTAGATCTAAAAGAGGCCTACCTCCATATTCCTATCAGGGAATCATGCAGTAAATATCTCCATTTCAGAGCAGGATCTCAGCACTTTCAGTTCCCTGTGCTTCCCTTTTTCTTATCTACTGCTCCCAGAGTTTTCAAAAAATGCCTGGCTCTGGCCATTGCCTTTTTCAGACAAAGGAATATCCAGATTTACACATACTTAGACAACTGCCTAATTCAGGCAGACAGCCAGGAAAAGCTGCTCAAGCACCTGGCCTTTGTAAAGTCTCTACTAACCTCCCTAGGGTACACAATCAATGACAAAAATCCAAACAGATGCCCACTCAAAGGATTACATTCCTGGGAGCAAGCATCCCAGATGGCATTCCTTGCACCAGAAAAGCAAAATTTCCTAACAGCCTACTTCTCTCAATTAGCCACCAGACCCCAGCTATCTGCAAGGAAGATCCTGCAAGCTCTGGTGTTCATGGGATCTTGCATACTACTCATTCCATATGCCAGACTGCATATGAGGTAACTTCAATGGTACCTAAAAAGCAGGGGCAGAAGGCAAAGCAATCTCCAAACAAACCATTTCCAAATGGATAGCACACTGCATCCATTTCTGCTACTAACAACACAGAAAGCCTCACCCCAAAGGGGGTGACTCACTCCAACAGAGCAACCTCCACCTCTGCAGTTTTCCTCAGAGGAGGCCCTACCAGGGACATCCTGGAGGCTGCCACCTGGACATTTGTTCACACCTTTACCAAACATTACCACCTGCCTCTCTTCTCCAAATCCAGGGCAGAGTTTGCCTCTACAGACTTGCAGAGCATCCTAGCCAGCCGCTAGTTTCCTTGACTGCCTCCACCCATTTTCTCAGCTTTGGGAATCAACCCAAATGTGATGCAACAGTGAAACATGAAGAACATAGCACAGTTGTGTACAATTACCATAAATGTAGATGTTCGAGTGTATTCACTGTTGCAGTCCTGGTTTCCCTCCCTCCGTCCCCCTTTTTTCTTCTCTTTCCTTACACAGGACATATTGGTATTTACTTTCTATTGGTGGGGTTCTTCCACTAGAACCTGGCTCCTACTTAGGGGCTCCTGACAGGTTAGGGCAAGAAAAACTGATGTAATGGTATCAGCTGCCTTACATTATACTACTAACGACCTGACGTCAGTCCTGAAGTGACAGCAACCAACACAGAAATTCTAAGCCTCTGGTATTCGGGCCTTCCGAGGGCTACCCTGACACTTGAACATCTACATTTATGGTAAGTGTACACAACTGTACTTTGTTAGTGCTCCATTAGGTATACTGCAGTTATTGCAGAGGAACAGCTGTCAGTGGTACCAGCATATACAAACAGCAGTACAAACATATATGTTAGTCATTGTACTGGAATAACTGAAAGTGGTACCAGCAGGTACATTACAGTCATTGTACAGGAACAGCTAGTAGTGGTACCAACAAATACATATATTGCATAGGAATAGCCAACAATGGTACCAGAATATACGTTACAGTCAATGTACAGAAATGGCAGACAGTGGTACCAGAATATATGTTACATTCATTGCACAGGAATGGCAGACAGTGTTACCAGCCTATACGTTACAGTCATTGTACGGGAATGGTGGACAGCGGTATCAGCATATACGTTACAGTCATTGTACAGGAACGGTAGATCATTTTTATTTTATTTATTTTATTTCAAAAGTCTGACTTGCAGCAAAGCCAATTTTCAGTGGAGGCCCGGGGAGAAACACTCTAAATGCATGTCTTTGCAAAGTGGGAAGAAACCAAAGCTCCCAGAGGAAACCCTCACGAACGCAAGGGGAACATGTAGACTCCGCACAAAGGCACCCCAGCCAAGAATTGCACCGGAGAACCTCTTGCTGAGAGGCAACAATGCAACCTCTGCATCACTGCGCCATCTAGTGGTACCAGAATATACATTACAGTCATTGTACAGGAATGACAGACAGTGGTACCAGCCTATACATTACAGTCATTGTACAGGAATGGCAGACAGTGGTACCAGCCTATATGTTATAGTCATTGTATAGGAATGGTAAACAATGGTACCAGCCTATATGTTACAGTCATTGTACAGGAATGGCAGACAGTGGTACCAGCCTATATGTTATAGTCATTGTATAGGAATGGTAAACAATGGTACCAGCCTATATGTTACAGTCATTGTACAGGAATGGCAGACAGTGGTACCAGCCTATATGTTACAGTCATTAGACATTACAGTCATTGTACAGGAATAGCAGACAGAGGTACCAGCAGATACCTTACAGTAATTGTACATAAATTGTAGATAATGGTACCAACAGATATATTACAGTCATGGTATAGGAGTAGCTGACAGCAGTATCACCAGATACATTAGTCGTTGCACTGGAATAAGTGACAGCAATAACAGCAGATATATTACAGTCATTGCACAGGAATAGCTGGCAGTGATACCAACAGATATGTTACAGTCACTGTTATATTGCCCTGTTTCTGCTTATATTGTTGTTGTTCATGTTTAATACAATATGTTGCTGCTTTTCGTTCGTTCACACTGTCTACTCCCTGCTGTTTGCCTTTCCCCAAAACAGATACCTTGAAAGTCTGCCTTATCTTACTGAAACTTAGTCTCCAGAAATCCAGAATCTTAATCTTTTGGTGTATTTATCCCACACCTTTACTAATGCTGAATCTCACTATGTGAATCTAACTGGTTAACAAGTGTCCACAACCTCATTATGTGAAGGTCAGTTGTTAACAAGTGTCCAGCATACAGTTCTTAAAGCATACCTTACCTGGGCCTACTTCTTCCACAGTCCATGGGAACATCAGTGTAGCCTAAATTATTCCACCAAGGACTTTGTTTCTCTAGACTTTGGTTATAACTGTATTCCCTTCTGTGAGTCAATCTGTTATATCTTTTAACTTACTTACAAGTCATTGCTGTAACCTGTTCCAAATAGTTACTATAGTATCTCTGTCCATTGTCACTAATTGTTGTCCTCATTTGTTTCATTTAACTTTTATTATTTTGGTTTTGTTAACTGGGGTAGAGCATTGATCCCACTAGACTTATTCAGTCTCAGGCTGGGGTAAACATAATAGATACACGACATTACATACAACAATGTGAAAGACTAAATGCAATATATACATGTAATATATACAAAGTGAATATCAGAGTGGCTTGAGGGTATAAAGACAACATATATGTGATATTATGTAAAGAGTGATTGGCAAAACACAAAATATACATGCATTATATATAGAGTGGATATCAGAATTTTGGTAATTTTCTTAACCAGTTCTGGTGATAATTCTGAGTAATATCGAACATGACTCTTTACTCCTGAAAAGTGAATAGCTTGAACACATTAATCAACTCACCTCTAAAGAAACACATTAGATGAAATATGCACTACACTTTTCAAGGTTCTGAGGTATGAAAAGTTTCTAGAGGGTACAGTGTCCTCCTGGCTGAGGCAGCCTCTACACAGCTCTTCACTGACCTGCCAGATGGATCCCACTTTAACTGCGTTAATCTTTGCTGTTATTCTTTCTCCTGGGCTCTATTGACATATTGACCATCTGTCATGCTCCACAACCCCTGTTTCTAGCCCACAATTTAGGCTTGCCCCAAATCTACACCAACCTCTGACAAGTCAGGAACCAAGAAGCAGATCTTACTCTGTGGCATGTGGGTACAGAGCCCCAAGTATGATCTAAATGAGCCAGGATAGCATCACAGTCCTGACACTGGTGAAGCTGAAGGCAAAAGAACAGTGAGAGGATGAGAACACTTGCATCTCTAACGGTAAGAGGAAGGGGCACACGCCTAGATATATGTGCTTCATTCAAGATCCTCACTGCAGACCAAGGAAACAATCAATGCATTTGCCTCAGTGGGGCAGGGCATCAGCAGGCTTAAATCTCTTGCAGAAGCAAGTAACAATTTTGTGCAATGCTCATTGGATGCCCACCCCAGAATCATTTTGTATTTTAACCCTGCGACTCAGTGGTGAATCCAGGCAGGTGGCACATGGGTGTGTCCCCCTTTCTTTTAAGAGCCACAGTCTGCTGCCTGGAGTGATTTAGCATTCACATATAAGTGTGATTTCTAGACAAGTGTACTCCTTCTTTTGTAAACTTGTAGATCTGCCACTGTAACCCCCCTGTGCTGGTCAGAAAAGCATGAAGCAGTGTTGTGTCAGGACCAGATGAGGGCATGCTTCTGTACATCCAGAGTGCTTGGACAAAATGCAAGCAGTCCTTCACTTTGCTTGCATACCTGAGTCTCTCTGCATATGATGCACATTTCCAGGGCCTTCCCCAAGAAGTTGTTTTCACAGTAGGAATTAATCAGCTCCCCCATGATGGCTAAGCTAGCCTCACCTCTCTCCCATCATTCCTTAGTTGTTTTTTTTCTCCAGTGTTTAGGTTCCTACTATTGCATGGTCATCTGGGCTGCAGTTAGGGCTTTATCTCTCTCTGTCCAACATGAAGCCACCTACTTTAGTTGCCAACATGTGTACTGATTCAGTTATAATATTCCCCCCCACCCCCATGCTAGATACCTACATATAATATCTGTGTGAGAGCTACCATTGAACCATTGTATAATATTTCTTGAGTGGCCCATTGTCATAAGGGAATCGTCTGTACCTATTTACCCTCCCCTCCTTGGACTCTAAACATAAAATGCTACACCCTATTTACAGTCTAACTCATTGGATCCAACAATTCTAGGTCCTACCCCCCTTCTGAGGTAAGCTGTTCCAGTAAAATGTACGCTATTCTTTCTGTAAACACACACACACACACACACACACACACACACACACACACACACACACACACACACACACACACAAACAGGCACCTTTTATGCCTGTGGTCTTAAGCACTTGGCCTATTGTTTGAGCACTTTACTTTTCCTGAAAAGTCACATGCAGCATTTAACCACAGTTTTCCATACAAACCAGTATACTTCTGTTTTGTTAGTATGACTAACAGGTATAAGCCCATTTGGTGAAAATTAAGATGGATTCAGTAGTGAAGAACACTCCTATGAAAAGAACCAGTGATTATTTTTTCCAGGATCATTATGTGCAATACAAATGTCATTCCAGAAGAAAAACATGTTTAGAAGAAACTTCCACTCTGGTCAAAGATTTGTTTAGTTTCATAATGTGCTGTAGATAAAAATAAAGCTGAGTGCAGGTTAACTGTGGCACAGGTGTACTTTTATGATGATACTATATATATTTTCTTTGCGGTTGTAATCTGAATATTTGTGTATGATCATCATTGTTCTATCAGCAACTGCTGGGGTTTTTTTTTTTTTTTTGTAATACTTGAAAGAAGCAGAGGAAAAAGGACGGAGACACAATTATAAATAAAATACAGCTCACAGAAGCTGACATGTACTAAGAAAAATCCAACACCCTCCTTTATCCCTCCTTCTCTTCCTGTGAAAACAGCACTTACATAGATTGATTCACAAAGTTAAATGCTGTAGCTAAAATGAAAACAAGTGAATTTTGTAATTTCATTTTGACTTACCTCTGACCTTTTACTTGAATAAATCTTCTCAAAAAGTATGTCTGTTTTCTTCAACAATTATGCCTTCTTTAATAATTCTGATGTGTTGATAGCTACTGTACTTACTTCCTGTTCACATTCCAGAGATCCAGTAAATTCAAAAGAAGCAAAACATTAAATAACTTTAAAGCTGACAGTAAAACCCATGAACACTGGTTCATGGTGTTTGCTTCATGAGTAAATGGTTGCACAAACATAAAGCAGGTATAAAAGATCATAGTCCTGAAAAGGTTTTCCCCCAGATACACATTTTCTGTGTACGATATGGATACTGTCTGTAGCTTCTGGCAAACAGATAGTGAAAGTGTCATATATAAGGAAGAAGAAGAAAGAGCTAGTTCAAAGTGCACGTGTGTAGAGATCGGCACAATAAACAAGTAGCTGAAAAAGACAAGTATGGGAATGTCTTACCAGGAACAGATGACATTACCATGTCCAGCAGAAATGACATCCACTCTGAAAAAGAGAACACTCCCAACATTTTAACTTGTTTTAAAAGTGACATGATTAAACAGGGCTGCTTTTATTAATTGTAATTTATGTACAAACATTCCAATAAAAAGTGTAGTATGTGTTGGCTTTAGTGTAGCAGTAACTGTATGCAATTAGAATCCCACCACATGGGGTGGGATATTTTTTATTTCTTTTTAGGTACTGCAACATGAACAGATTTGTGGGAAGTATATTGAATAGCTAAATGCTACTACGTTATGTACTCAGCTAACTGCATCTGCCAAAGCTAAACAGATGACCTTTACACAGTAGAAAGAACACAGACTAAATTGGATGGGCATTTATAACACCATTTACAAACTATTGTTAAAGGTTTTCAAGAACATCATTAGCCTGGCTTTGTGCTAAATCTTTTTGCTATAGGGCAACATGTTGAAAGGACTGCTGGTTGCTTATTTCCAAAGCATTGCAACGACTTGTTGGCTACACAGTTGTACTGAACTGGAACTCATGGCATTTTCCTGCAAGCTACCAACATGTTCAAGCCAGCACCGAGCTGGGATATGAGAAATGATTTGCCTGTACATAGTTGCCAGAAAGCAATTACTAGAAAACGGAAACCAAAGTTTAAACCAACCGTAAACGAAGTACTGAATATTGTAAAAGATACCAAAGAATTGGACATGGGATGTTAGAAAAGAGAGAGAGCAACTTATATAGAAATAAACCAAATTTATGGTAACAATGTATTCAGAACAATGTTTAGGAGGAGGAGGAGTGAGGTTTAAAGTAAGCCAGGACTTGATTAATTTATGTAATTTTGGAACGAATGATAATTGTTAAACAAGAAAATGTGCATAAAAGCTCCATATTCAAATGCTGACACTCAAAATACCGAGTGCCAACAAGCAAAAAAAAAAAAAAAAAAGAAAGAGAAAACCCAGAAAAAGAGTGAATCATAAAGATCACTCTTCTCCTTTAAACTTCTTTTTTGCAGGAGGCAAGCCCCCTTGCATCTCCCAATGTGGAAGGCAAGACCCCACAACCCCAAACTTATATATCAACTCTAAAATTACCATACCTCAGGGAAAAGGGAATATTCTGAGAAATGGCCATCTTGGACTTGGTATATCTCATTACATCCGAGAGACGCCTCCAGGTGCATCTGCAGTTAATTCTTACTGACGCCTACAGGCGTCAAATATTGCTTGTTCATATTTGCATCAATAATTCCAAAACCATGCTATGTACAAGCTTTTAAAATATTTCATTTTAAAGCCTACACATTTGCAAACTCAGCTGCATTAATATTTGACCTCTGTCTAGTGCAGGTAAAGAGATATTAAATATTCTTTATGATATTAATTTATATGGATATAATGTTCATATTTTTCTAAATATCTCAACAACCAAGTAACACAGGCAGAACTCCTTAGCTGCATGTAAAAGCTCTCAGCTAGATGAACAAAATGCTGCTGACCATATGTGTGTAACTTGACAGTGTGTGAGTAACTTGAATGGATGCTGAGATATTGTAAGTTGTTTACAAAATATTACAAATATAATAGTTACTGTGTCTACTATGACTTATAAATTTCAGTTTAAGACCTTGAACCTAAAGAATACTACCACTATAAAAATAGTTTGTGTTGAAGGGTTTGCCATTTACACTTCTTTCATAACCCCTATTGTTCCAGAAATATGACCATTTATTGGAAATGTGAGGACATAATTTGATTCTGTCAAAAGGTTTAGGCTATGTGCATTGGAAGTTACAGTGCAAACTTCCTGAGCTCTGCTGGAGTGAATAAGATATGTAAGTCAGTTTTTCAGCCATTCTGTTTCCATGTTTCAGGACTCACTCTATCTCGTTCCAATATTTCAAATAGTTACCAAATGGAATATGAAGGAATAGAAGAGGGGGTGTCCTAGAAGGTAAAATACCTGCTCTGCAGACTCACAATAGATAGCGCTCACGGAGGAGTGAAATAGGAAAACTATTGCCTTGTCAGCCCTCAGAGATGGCCCAGACCAAATTCCAGGTTGAAAAAGGAGACAAGCAGAGGATCCTCCCTCAAAGATTTCATGTTAGCTACCTATTGAAGGTATGACACCTGGTTATACCTGTTTCATACAGTTGAAAAAAACAAACTGTGACTCAGACAAAAAAAAAAGTGACTGAACATAGCCTGGACAAAAAGCTTTCCCTCATTGAAATGTGCCTCCAAAAGATGCAAACTGAGCCAGTCCTCACAGAAAGATAACTTCAACCATAGTATCCAATGATTCCAAAGACAAAGGACTACCTGAGACCACAGCTAATCAGATGTAGACAGGGTCTAGGAAAGGCCCCTATGTTCCCAAATTGACCCATTTGGAAAGACTGGGATTTGGAAAGAAGATATGCATGGCTGACAACTCTAAGCCCCAAAAATGACAGAGAAATGTAGGTTCATGTTACACCTGTCCCAAGATCTAGATTCCATCAAGTAGCGGGAGAAGCAGACTGTTGTCCTTCGATCCACCAGTGTCCCATCAAGGCCATGAAGGAATCAGCTTTGGGATACTTAGACAATAAATCACTCCAGTCTTCTTTGAGGTTATTACTTGGTAGCCACATAAGTAAACTGAGGGTACATCACGTACTTCAGTGCTTCTAAGACAAAAATCGTAAGGCTGGCTCCAAAGATGTGATGACCAAGGTATCTAATGGTGCGTTCAAAACAGATATTTGAATCAATGTACTCACCTGGTTAGTAAACATATAAATAAAGCAAATAAATAAATAAGACTCAAGGCAGGGGGGGGGGTGGTATCCAAGAACTGGTAGACCTGATGATCTGCAAGGATTGCCCACAGGACAGCCCATCTGAATAGGGCATTGAGAAACCCCATGGGCTGAAAAATCTCACCACCTCAATAAAAAGGTTAGACTCCCCAGAGCAGTCAAAGTGAAAATGAGTCCCATATTTTCCAGCTGCCCTGAATGACAGATTATGCTAGGGCTCCTGTGAGCATCAGTGAGATAAGTATGAGCTGTCTTACCAGATCTTGGGTGCAGTGCACAAGGTGGAAAGATCTGTGCTGAACCTGGCACTGGCATCAGACTAAAGGCCCAAGGAGGATTGCCACACCTGTTACATTTTCCCTGAAAAGTTTAGGAAGCTGCACTAAGCATGGCCTTGTGTCTGTAGCAAGAGTAGGTTAAATGGGGCACTGACCTCAGGCATCAACTTGAAGAGGGCACCAAACATTTGAAAAAGAGTTGGACAGCTTTAAAGCTATCAATTAAATAACTGCAATCCTGCTCACTTAATAGACAACATTTAAAAAAGAAACATTTGCAAGTGACTTGTTCATTTAAAGGTAGGTAAACTATCTGTAAGAAAATGAACAGATAGCTTACAGATAGTTTTTAAACTGTTTGCCTAATACATGGCAGCTTGTAAGCTATTGAACCTTTTTGTTTTTAAATGTTCAAAGTTGGTGGAGGTGCCAAACTGGTGTGCTGCCCACTATGCTGAACTTTCATGTTTCCGCTCTGCCACTGAACAAATTTCCATCATTTCTTGACAAGAAGCCTCCCATCAATGCCACAATAAGCCTTCATCTGCCATCAAGGAAGGATCCAGATGATCTTCAACAATTATCAAAATGTTAAGCGAAAATGGCACAAGGATTCAGTGACTCTTACTGAAAATATGAGCAATATCCAAAATGTACAAGCAGCAAAATAGGACTGGCAAGTGTAAGGAAAAACATATTTATGTACTTGATGTGTGGGTTTATAGCATATGTCGTCTGAGGTACAGACCAATACCCAAGTGAGATATGTAACCAGTGGGTCTATATTACAACGACGAACACTTAAATGTTCGCATCTGTAAAGGTCGACCTTTACAGATCGAACAGCTAAACGTTCAAAGTTGCAAAAAAAAAAACAAATACAAGGAAAGGGTTATAGCAGGGGGGCAAGCCCCCCTGCACCCCCACACCCCCCGCTACTTAAATATACCAACTCCGAGATTGCACTTCAGTGAACTACAGTGCGGAAATGGGAAATTTCCCATTCCCTACACTGTAGCGCGATCTTGGGAGTTGGTATATTTAAGTAGGGGGGTGGGGGGTTCATGGGGGCTTGCCCCCCCCCCGCTTAAACCCTTTAGTTTTTTTTTTTTTGACTTGTGATTTTTTTTTTTTAATTTTTAAAGAAATTCGAACGCTTAACTGTTTGATCTCTAAAGGTCGACCTTTAGAGATTCGAACATTTAAGTGTCCGTGGATCTAAAATAGACCCTAACCAATCATTGTCTTTTTTCCTGTGTTGGCTTCTTCACTCTTTTTGGGAAGTAAAAATACAGATCAGAAAATGTTACACCCCCCACAATATCTTTTTTATGACCTGTTCAAGTTCAAAATAAAATAAAAAGTCAGAGGAGAAAGTGTCTTTGCTAAATGCCAAAAGTCTTAACAATATGATGGAAATTTAGGTTCATAGGTAGGTACTAGGCTATTGGCCCTGGGGCCTATACAAGCCCAGCCAAAAGGGTACCCTGGCTTTTGCCACCCAAGAAAATTATTTTCCTGTGCCACTGTCGAGCAGAGCCACAGAAGTGATCCCCGGGGTGAATTTCCTATTTCCCATCCTATCATCAAGATTTTTCTTGAAGGGTGCTAATGAGGAGCTCTGTTTGATATAGATAGGTAGTTTATTCCAGAGTATGGGAAGTCTCTGGGACAGGAATCTATCCCTCCGGCATGTTCTATTTATTGTGGTGAGAAAAGGCTTAGGTCCCTAGAGCATGTAGCTCAGAGGGATTGGGATTTCTTTAAGTGGAGCATGTCCAACAACTCTGGGTTTGAAATAGCTTTGTATGTTAGGCAGAGATCACCTCTGAGTAGGCGATATGCGACAGAGTAAAGCTGGAGTTTTTTGAGATGGTCTGCATAGGGCATCTGTTTGAGGCCGGTAATCCTCTTTGTGAGGTATTTCTGTGGCCTTTCCAGTTATTGTAGATGTCTTGTGAGGTACATACCAAAAGGGGCATTGTACTCTATAATGGGTCTAATGCGTGATGAGTAGAGGGGAACAATGACCTCTTTTTTTCTGGATGAGAAACCCTTTGTGATGAGGTGTACCACGTAGAATGATTTCCTGACTACTTTGGCAATGTGATTATCAAAGGAGAGACTACTGTCCATCTGTGTCCCAAGGTCTCATCACACCTTCGGTATTAAGTATACTACCGCCTATGTTGTAGTTCATGGGTACAGAGGTTTTTACCAAAGGAGATGACAATGCAGTTTTTGGCATTGAGCTTGAGGAGTTTTGACACCAGGCATCTGTCTCAGTGAGGCCCTTTTGTAGGATATCCACATCATTAGGAGTTTCGATTATGGCTCCTAGTTTGCAGTCATCTGCAAACTTCGTTAGCCAAAGACCTTCTGTGTTAGCCTGTACTTCAGAGAAGTAAATACCAAACAGGACAGGACCCAGAACTGAACCCTGTGGTACTCCACTTGTCACTGGTCTGAAGTCAGATTTGGGGTCTGCTACTTTCACAGTGTGGGTTCTCTCAGTGAGCCAGTTGGCAACCCATCTTGTGACATAAGGATTTACACCTACTTTACTGAGTTTATCTATAATTCCAGAGTGGGGGATGGTGTCAAAAGCCTTGGCAAGATCTAGACAGGCTGTGTGAACCACCTTACCCTGGTCTACGGCTTTAGTGACTGCTTCAAAGAAGTCTATCAGGTTTAGGAGACATGATCTGCCTTTTACAAACCCGAACTGGGTGAGGTCCAGAGTTTGGAGATTACCAATGTCTTTGTTTATAAGTTCCATGATTATACGTTCCATGGCCTTGCAGACCAGGTTTGTCAGGCTAATGGGGCATAGTTCCCGGGGTCCGTGGTGGCTCCCCCCTTGTGGAGTGGGATAACCGTCGCTGTGTGCCATTCAGCGGGCACAAAGCCTGAGGTGAGGCTTTGAATGAACATGGTACTTAGGTGGAGTGCCAGTTCATTCTGTAGTTCATGTAGAACACAGCCTGGGATGTTGTCTGGTCCCATGGATGCTGTGTTCTTGGCTTTGGAGAGTGTGTTTTTTACCTGTGCAGCCGTGATTACAGGAACTTTGCATTCTTCCGGTATAGAGATGGGCTCTTTAGGGGGTGAGAAGTAGCACTGAACCTATCTGCCAGGATGTTGGCAATATCAGTTGGGTCTGTATATTTAGTGCCATTGTGCTGCAACTCAGAGCAGATCTGAGTGTTGCCATTGAGATTCTTGACATAGCTATAGAATGCTTTGTGGTTGTCTTTAGAATCAGTGGCGATTTTGTTTTCGTAACTTGCTTTGGAGGATTTTATCAGGGATCGCAGCTTCTTACTGAGGCTGACCAGGGAGCTCCTCCACTCATGGGATTTTACTCTCTTTTGCAAAAGTTTCTTCCTTCTGTTATACAGTTTGTTTATGGCAGGGGACCACCAGATTGGCTTCCTTTTTTTGGAGGATAGCGTCTTGGTTCTATTTGGGCTAGCATGATCCATGCACTCATGTAAGTGCTTATAACATGCAATTGTGTAGGATTCAGTAGTCAAAATCGAAGCTTTCTACTTTTTGAAAGATGGTGATACCTGTACCATTATTAAAACATGATTTAAAGACCCAAAAAAAGAGACTCAACAAATAAACAAGACTAACTGGATGGATAAAGTCTTAGCTTCATAGGACATTAATAGGCATTCAGTCTAGGAGACCATAGAGAAGCCTAGCCCAAATTCTCAAATTGCCTTAAAGTATGTCTGATAAGTGCCTTGGTCAAGATCACACAAAAGGGAAATGAAGGCTGAAGCAATCGAATGCTGTAACACAGGAAGCAGCTCATTAATGCTGTAACACAGGAAGCAGCTCATTAACAGCTTATAACCTTACTTCCTGTTCTAACTGCCAGACGCATGCAACATTTTTCCAGCCTACAGAATAAGTTACTACAGGTCAAACAAAGTACTATTTTGGCTATGTTTATGGCTACTCTTGATGACTGTATGGGTAGGCACAAATTTACACCAATGTTATTTTGTATAGCCCTGTCTGATTTGGGAAGTGAGCACTATTAAGTGGTCAAAAAGGCAAAATCAATCTATGACAGGAGTTCTGGATCTTTGGAGTCAGTCCCAAAAGGAAGGTTAGTCATGCCCTATCACTGGACATTTCTTAGAATGTGGTCAAATTACTTTGTGCTAGAATGTGGAAACAACAACCCTTGCTTCCGAACTATTGGATTCATACATTAGACAACACTTGGGTTATATAGTCTACTCATTTAAGAAGGGGAGCATCTCAAAGGGGCTCTCTACAAACTGGAAAAGACTATTAGTTTCTGATGTATATCCTGAGCACTGTCCATCCTTAAGTTTGTTCTCCTCATTTGAAAGACAGATTAGCAGTTTTGATGTTACCTTGTCTTACCCCTGCTTTCCCTTTGACTTACTGTCCATGTGATGATTAATAACAATGTGTGCTGAGCTGTACAGATACAAATGATTACTTTTGTTTTTTCTTAAGTGATAACGCTTCTTCATTTTGTTGATCAATGTAAGGTTGTTCATTATGTTCTGTAAATTATGTATATGTTGTTTAAGTTATGAAAAATTAATAACATTTAGAAACAAAAGGGTGGCAAGATCTTTTAAATATGCCTACTTAAATATGTATATGGCTACACATCTTATTGTACCCATGATTCCTTGCCTGGTATTGTTCCTAAGTTCATATATCACAAATTTCATGGCATATCTCCTGTCACGGTTGCAGATTCAGTAGGATACACAAAAGTGTCTCAATCTTTTTAAAGGAACAGTTAAAATAAGCCAAGAAAACAATTTAGGAAAAGAAATTACTCACACAACAATTAATGTCAATGCTAGTGATATTCAGTACACTGTAACAAACATCTTATATTCTCTACAGAGTATGAGTGTTTCCTGATTTAATTCCAAGATGTACAAATCAATGCAAGTACAGTCCTTATGGGAATTGTATGTACCCAATCACACTGACTGTGTTATCTACCCAACATCAAATAAATAGGGCCAAATATTCAGTGCTAATCAGAATAACCCGAAACAAAATATATGAAATCCAACTCCGTATGACAATATCTTAAATATTTTACCCTGGGTATACTTCTAACAAATCTAAGATGTATCTACTCCCCACCCACTGTTATATCCTCTGCAATTAATACAGATTGTGATACCATCTTCTTTAGACTAAGAATAAAATTAAAGTAAAAAAAATTAATTAAAATTAAAAAAAGAGTAAAATTAAAGTCGGAAGAATGCAAAGTACCTGTAATCACGGCTACACAGGTAAAAAACACACTCCCCAAAGCCAAGAACACAGCATCCATGGGACCTGACAACATCCCAGGCTGCTTTCTACATGAACTACAGAATGAACTGGCACCCCACCTAAGTACCATGTTCAATCTTAGCCTCACCGCAGGCTTTGTGCCCACTAAATGGCGCACAGCAACAGTTATCCCACTCCACAAAGGGGGAGCCACTACGGACCACGGGAACTACCACCCCATTAGCCTGACGAGCCTGGTCTGCAAGGCTATGGAGCATATCATCATGGAACTTATAAACAATGACATTGGTAATCTCCAAACTCTGGACCCTACCCAGTTCAGGTTTGTAAAAGGCAGATCATGTCTCCTAAACCTGATAGACTTCTTTGAAGCGGTCACCAAAGCCGTAGATGAGGGTAAGGTGGTACACACAACCTATCTAGATCTCACCATCCCCCACTCTGGAATTCTAGACAAACTCACTACACTAGGTATAAACCCCTATGTCACAAGATGGGTTGCCAACTGGCTCGCTGACAGAACCCACACTGTGAAAGTAGCAGACTTTAAATCCAACTTCAGACCAGTGACAAGTGGAGTACCACAGGGTTCAGTACTTGGTCCTGTCCTGTTTGGTATCTACTTCTCTGAAGTACAGGCTAACACAGAAAGTCTTTGGCTAACAAAGTTCGCAGATGCAAACTAGGAGCCATAATCAAAACTCCTAATTATGTGGACATCCTACAAAAGGGCCTCACTGAGGCAGATGCCTGGTGTCAAAGCCATGGCCTCAAGCTCAATGACAAAATGTGCATTGTCATCCCTTTTGGTAAAAAATCTGTACCCATGAACTATCACATAGGCGGTAATCTACTTAACACCAAAAGTGTGATAAGAGACCTTGAGAAACAGGTGGACAGTAGTCTCTCCTTTGATAATCACATCGCCACAGTAATCAGGAAATCCTTCTACGTGGCATACCTCATCACAAAAGGTTTCTCATCCAGGAAATAAGAGATCATTGTTCCCCTCAACTCATCACTTATTAGACCTATTATAGAGTGCAACGCCCCTTTTGATATGTACCTCACAAGACATCTACAACAACTGGAAAGGCCACAGAAATACCTCACAAAGAGGATTACCGGTCTCAAACAGATGCCCTATGCAGACCGTCTCAAAAAACTCCAGCTTTACTCTGTCGCATATCGCCTACTCAGAGGCAATCTCTGCCTAACATACAAAGCTATGTCAAACTCAGAGCTGTTGGACATGCTCCACGTAAAGAAATCCCAATCCCTCCGAGCTACACGCTCTAGGGACCTAAACCTTGTCACAACAATAAACAGAACATGCTGGAGGGATAGAGTCCTGTCCCAGAGACATCCCACACTCTGGAACAAACTAGCTATCTATATCAAACAAAGCTCCTCATTAGCACTCTTCAAGAAAAATCTTGATGATTGGATGGGAGATAGGAAATTCACCCCAGGGATCTCTTCTGTGGCTCTGCTTGACAGGGGCACAGGAAAATTATTTTCTTGGGTGGCAAAAGCCAGGGTACCGTTTGGCTAGGCGTATATAGGCCCTAGGGCCAATAGCCTAGTACCTACCTATGAACTAAATTATCTTTCCTAAACTTTGCCACTGGAAACTAAGATGCAATAAATAACATAAGAAAATAAACTAGGAGCCTTTCCTCAACAACTGAGATCTCTTCAGAATACTATCCATATTACTAATTTGTGACTTAATAAACATCTACCAGTAGAATATAAATACAGTAAAATGGAAAAAAAAAACTTTGGTGGAAATGACCTTTCAACTTTGTTCAAGAAGTCTCTACAAATCCAAAAATAATGGGGGACAAATGCTTAAAGTTAGGGACAGTTTTTAAAAAAAAAAAAAAAAAAAAAGCACTGTAGAAGCGGTCCAAAATGAATGCCACTAAGGTTGTCTTAAAATTCAACCTCTTTACTCTACCTTTTCACAAAAAAAAAAAAAAAAACAATACAACCATAAACGCATTAAGTAGATCACCGCATTTTCATCTTATATGTTATCAAATATTATAAAAAAGATATAGTTGAATAGTGTAGTATTTAGCATATGTATGTTATTTCACACGTTCTACGTCCCTTCTCATTGTCATCTTTTTTATACCTTTTTTTACATCTTTTTACAGTTTGGCTGCCCTCATTTTTAATAGGGGGCCTATGGAGATGTTTTAATTCAAACCAGAGAATTGATTTGCCCTAAGGGTAACTTGCCACCACAATGCCCTATATTCTATTGATTCTTCCCATAGCCCCCCCTCTTGGATCTTTTCTCACATCTTCAAGGACAAAGAATTTAAAACGAGCATTCACACATTGGTTTAAATACTTTTATAATGCATTAGTCTCCTTTTTTTGTTTGGATATTGTACCTATGCTCGTATATTCTTTTTTAAGCTTACATTCGGTTTTACAGATGTAAAAAGCTTTACATCCTTCACGCACAACCAAACAGACCAAACCTATACAATTACGGTTGAAGTAGTCAATATTATTGATCCATCTTTGTCGACTTTCTATAAATACCTTCTCATTATTAAGAATAAAATTACATTGAGAACAGCTTCCACATTTAAAAGTTCCTTTCTTTTTGTTGTCATTTCTTTCTCCTCTAGTGTTATAGTCCTGTTCTAATAACCCCTTTAAATGATTTGCTTTTTTATAAATAATTTTTATGGGTTCTTTAGATATATTTGCTAAATCTGTTAGGGTTGTAAATGTGTCCCATTAATTTTGCATTATATTTCTCACCTTGCTAGAATACCCATTATATTCCATAATAAAGGCTCTACTAAAACTTTCTCCCCGTCTTTCTTTCTCTCCCTCTCCTATATCACCCCTAGGGTTATAACAAACCAAAACTGGTTTAAACCTTCCATTCCTTCCTTCTATAACATCTTCTCTAACCTCTTTGATAAGCTTTTCTGGGTATCCTCTTTCCTTAAATAAACCTTCCAAAAAATTATATTCCTCATAAAAGTAATTTTCCCCTGAGGTCATTCTACTTGCCCTAACAAACTGACCTTTCACTATATTATTTTTATAATGAAATGGATATGCACTCTCAAAATGCAAATATGATTTGAGAAAGTGCCTTTCCTGTGTATCTTAGAACCATACTTTGTACCTGTTTTATAAATCATTACAGCCAAGTATTCCAAAACCTCATAGGAATAATTATATGTGAATCTTAAAAAATTAGTAGTATTCTCCAAAAACTCAATAAACACTTTCAATTTTTCAATTGAGGATTTCCAAAAAATACAAATGTCATCTAAAAATCTTTTATAAAGTATCCAGTATTTTGCATACTCTGAAGTACAAACTTTTGTTCCCATGCTTCTAAAAAATATTGGCATATGTAGGGGTGCTACCTGCACCCATCGCCACTCCTTAAATCTGCTTGAAGAATTCTCCTTTAAAAAATACAGTTTTAAATGTTATTCACTAATATCATTAATTTTAAAAAGTTAATAGAACAACAGGTTTTGTATCAACATACATTTTCTTAACAATAAGAAGTATGAAGCTATAATTTCTGGCATTATTAACAGACTATAATCCTAAGTGATCTACCAGAAAATCAAACATTTTACAAGGTAAATATCAAAAACATACAGAAAAATCAAAGGCATTCTGATATTGTAAATGCCCTATCCTTCTATTCAGTGTCATACAGGCTCCTGAAGGGTGAATTCTGCTTAGCCTTCCATGTTATGAATGACCCAGCATCCTTTAAACTCCATCAGCTGAACAGAACTACTGGTAAAGTAAACACTTGCTCTAGAGAGCCAAACATGTACTGTAACAACAGCATATGGCACAACAGGTACTTAACCCAACATATACCTACTTCTGGAACAGGTTGCGCTTTCATATCAAACAGAATACTTCCCTAACAACATTATTTCCTTGACTGGATTTGTGATCACAATGTTTGCCCAGGACACGTAGAGAAAATCTACTTAATGTAGACAGCATTGGTTTCCCATCCATATTATGTGACATGGCTAAGCTTCCTGATGGTCTCCCTTGGCCATAAGCTTACTATGACCCTGTGAACCTACAAACTTGCACCCTATTATACTCCTTCAGATACTCAATACAAAACTGAGAGTTAAGCAGCAAAAACATTAAAAAAAAATAAGAGTTTACAAGGTGATGTATAGTGGGAGAGAGTTATAAGCAGAATCTCCAGTGGATATAAAAAGTGTACACACCCCTGTTAAAATGCCAGGTTTTTGTGATATAAAAAAATGAGATCACAATAAATAATTTCAAATTTTTCCCACCTTTAATGCGACCTATAACCTGTATGATTCAATTGAAAAACAAACAAATCTGTTAGAGGAAAAAATATAACAAATAAAAGACATACAATAAGCTGGTTAAATTAATACTTTGTTGAAGCACCTTTTGATTTAATTACAGCATTCAGTCTTCTTGGGTACACATCTGATATCAATTAAAAAGAAAGCACCACAATCGAGCTGGATATAGGCAACAGTTTATTCAGTTCCAAACACCGAACACAAAGTGAAAAGACCCACACTTAACACTGTAAAAGTATAAGTAACGTTTTCATCATCAACTTCATCAGATAAGACCTCCGGGTCTTAATGACATGATATCTTTAGCTCCAGTTTTAAAATTGAGATCAGCCAAGCTGTAAAATTTATAGAAAAAACTGCTATCATTAAGAACATAAATTATAAAAAGTTTTATTTGACTTGTGATGTTATGTGTGATTTGGGCCACATGAGGGAGCCAAAGACAACAACATAAATTTATTCTGTATATACCTTTTGTATTTTTAAATGAATTTTATAGTTTAAATAAATTTTATTTAAATGTAAGTTATTTATGACAATTTAAAAAAATGTATTTAAAATCAATTTTAAGAATATGATGTGTTTTTTAATATATGAAAGTGATTTTTATCAACTTAAAGTAAAATGGATTTTAAAATAACACTGACATGACCATATAAGGACAGTTTTTAATGAAATCCTGTTGTTTACATTAATTGATTAATTGATTTATTTGGTTTAATTGTAATTAGTGTGTCTATATAAAGGGAATTATGGGATTGTGAAATTTATCTGATGAAGTTGATGACAAAAACGTTACTTGTACTTTTACAGCGTTAAGTGTGGGTCTTTTCACTTTGTGTTCGGTGTTTGGAACTGAATAAACTGTTGCCTATATCCAGCTCGACTGTGGTGCTTTCTACTTGGTTATAAGTTTATTTTAGCATCATTTTATCCTTTTGTGGTGTATCAATTAAAAAGACTCTGATTAACCCCAAATAAAGTTCAGCTGTCCTAGTAGGATTTCCCTGACATTTACTCAGTTGCCTGCTACAGCAAACGCCATGGTTCGCAGAGAGCTTACAAAGCATCAAAGGGATCTCAGTGTTGAAAGGTATCAAGTCAGGAGAAGGGTACAAAAAAATTTCTACAACATTGGATATACCATGGAACACAGTGAAGACAGTCATCAAAAAGTGGAGAAAATATGGGATAACAGTGACGTTGCAAAGAACTGGATGTCCCTCCAAAATTTAAGAAAAGGCAAGACAAAAACTGGTCAGGGAGGCTGCCAAGAGACCTACAGCAACACTGAAGGAGCTGCAGGAATTTCTAGCAAGTACTGGTTGTGTACTACATGTGACAACAATCTCCCATATTCTCCATATGCCTAGACTATGGGGTAGGGTTGCAAGACGGAAACCTTTTCTTACACAGAAAAACATCCAGGCTCGGCTAAAATTTGCAAAACAATACATCAAGTCTTTCAAAAGCATGTTGGAAAATGTGTTAAGGTCTAATGAGACCACGGTTGAACCTTTTAGCCACAATTCCAAAAGGTATGTTTGGCGCAGAAACACTTCGCATCACCAAAAGAACACCATACCCATGGTGAAGCATGATGGTGGTAGTATCATGTTTTGGGGTTGTTTTTCTTCAGCTGGAACTGGGGCTTTAGTCAAGATGGAAGGAATTATGAACAGTTCCAAATACCAGTCAATTTTGGCCCAAATCCTTTAGGCGTCTGCTAGAAAGCTGAAGATGAAGAAGAATTTCACCTTTCAACACGACAATGACCCCTAGCATACATCCAAACCAACAAAAGAATGGCTTCACCAGAACAAAAGTACAGTTTTGGAATGGCCCAGCCAGAGCCCAGGCCTAAATCCAATAGAAAATATGTGGGGTGACCTGAAGAGGGCTGTCCACAAGAGATGCCCTCGCAATCTGACAGATTTGGAACGCTTTTCAAAAACTCACTGAAGTCGCATCTTATAGATTCCTGGCTCTGTCCATGCATTACATAAATACTTTTCTTCTCTCTTCCACTCCTTCTCACCTTCCTCACTACTGCTTCTTACTGTCTCTGTGCTACAATGTTGGAAACTCCTCAGTTGACTGCCATCTGGGGCCAAATTTTTCTGCAATTTAAGCTTGCTAAAAACAAATGCATTGTAGATATGTATTATTTCTTGTGTGTTTTTTGCTTGTCTTATGACCTTTTGCAATTATTGTTTAATTAATGTGGAGCTTTTCTCTCCGGGCCTCCGCTGTAAATGGACTTTGTTCCAGTCGGTCTTTCCCGATCAACAAATGTAAAATAAAAAATAAATAAATAAAAGACAAGATGTGCCATGCTGATAGACCCCTGCTCAAGAAGACTGAATGCTGTAATTAAAGCAAAAGGTGCTTCAACAAAGTATTAGTTTAAGGGTGTTCACACTTATGCAAACAGCTTATTATATGTTTTTTATTTTTTATATTTTCCCCGAACAGATTTGTTTATTTTTCATTTGAATTGTATAGTTTAAAGGTCATATTAAAGGTGAGAAATGTTTTGAAATGATTTGTTGTGGTCTCATTTTTATAACACAAAACCTGGCATTTTAACAGGGGTGTGTACACTTTTTATATCCACTGTAGCAGTAGAAGGAATCAAACCTGTCATTGCCAAATGGTTAGTTGAACTAGAGTTGTTACTGTACTTTGGAAGTAAATGTAACATTCTAATATGGGGTGCACAAAAGGGATTTCAGTCTTCGCATGACATGGTTATATTATAAATAACATGTTAAATGTTAAAAATTGCTGAACCTGTAAGTAAACATCAAAATAAGTGGTTGTTCTAACAACTGGCACCAGTTTTTAATGAAGGCTAACATACACAAGATATTTATAGCAGGAATCCAACATAAGGGCAAAGGCAGAATCATTTCTTTAGGGGTTATTTCACACTTTGTGAAAATAAGCACTTTTGACTGTTGTAAATAACACAATTGTACTGTTGTAAATAACACAATTGTACTGTTGTAAATAACACAATTGTACTGTTGTAAATAACACAATTGTACTGTTGTAAATAACACAATTGTACTGTTGTAAATAACACAACTGTCTACTTTTGTAAGGTGATATTTATGACTTGCTTAAAATGGAATTAAGCAATAACTGCACTGTATTAAAAAAGTGACAACATTACAAGTGACTGCTTGCCAGAATGAATACACGATCATAACGTTAGCAAATACATAAACCATGGAAACATGATCTCATACTTGACATAACATGACTCAGCAAATAAAGCAAGCTACTGCTGCTGTGCAGGTTTGCCATGAATGTATTTTCAGGGTTAGTGAGCAAGAAAATTACATCTTGTAAAAAAATAGTGAACAGTACTGACCTCATGATTGTGGATGCCATTATCTTTTAGCCATGAGTAGAGAGAGATGAACCAGTCCCATTATTTCAGGCTGTGGCCTATGAGACAGCAATGATAAGATCCTAATTGCTCCCTGTAACAGTGATAATCTCTCAATGGAAGCTGCCAGTAAGAAATTAAATGATGCAAGCAATACAAGCTGTAACCTAAGGCAATACTTTCTTAGCTGCAGCATAAAAACTTCTCTTATCAAGGATGACTTGTTAACGCTGCCTGGTTAACTGAAGCCTTCAGAGTCACAAAGTATGCAAATGGAGACTGAGGGATACAAACCTTGGAGTACAGGATTAAGTGGTTAGCAGCTTGTATCCAGTCTTTGGAAAGAAAATACCAGGCAAGTTAAATAGGAAGATAAATTACTAATTAATTACACATTTGAGCACAGTCTGCATTGTAACACTCATCCCTGCAGGTATATTACAGTTTGTGGACATGTACTGACCTATCCAAGTGTTTATTATCACTTCATATTTTAAAAGGACAAGAGAAAAAGTCTGTAAATCTATGTGTACTGCTCAAGCACTGTATACAGTTCAGGGTGGCTGCTTTTCCCTGCCCTGAGTCCAGATAATCCAAACATATTTAATCTCCATACTGCCTCTGTTTCTAGTGCGAATTCTGGCAACTTATTCCAGCCATGTACCACCTTCTCTGTGAAAACGTATTTCCTAACATCAAGGTTGAACTGCATTAGATTAGTCTGGTAGACATGCCCCTAGCCCTGTACTTGTATAGTTCTTCATTCCCAGCATATACACATCCCAGTCCCATCACTGTTTACAAAAAATTATATCTCCCTGTCTCTATTCTTCTAAAGAGAAAATAGTTCTAATTCCCTAAGCATATCTTCAAACGGTATTACCACACCTCCACACTATCATGGTTGCCTTTATTTGCACCTGTCAAGCACTATGGTATATTCTTCCCTGTGAAGCCCTTGGAATTACATGCAGTATCTCAGTTGTGCTTTTTCTCAAGCGTGAAATAAGTGCATAACAACATTTCTGTCTCTGGATTCAACACGAGTGGTTAAGCATCATATTTACTGTTGCTACAACAGTGAGCCAGTGCTTGATACTCTCTGTTATAATAACTCAGCAGTTCTTCCCTTTTGGATTTTGAGGTCACACTCAGGTGCATACAGCACCAATAGTTATCATTCCTTGGGTGCACCATAATTCACTTTAAGGCTTTCATATACTGGCATTAGCATTGTGGTTTCAGCTGCTGCAAAGTAGAGCAGAAGGGTTATTTGACAGCTAAAGTAAGTGTATTATCCCAGAGGAGGAGGTTAGTTCAGGAAATGAACTTCTTCCTTGCTGTTATTAAACAGACCTGAAGCTCACATCTCTCTGAATTTTATTGGTTCTGATAGTGAGAATGCAGAAGAGATGACACATCTTAGATTAACAAACATCCTTCTTGACACACTCACCAGACATGTTACCCTCCTACAGACAGCATTACTCTTGATTTGTCTGTAACAAGACCTACCCACTTTTCTACGTCTTGGTTAAGTCAGAAATGAACATATTAAATAGAGCTGGGACTAGAACAGAACTCTTTGGAGGACTCCTTTCCAGCTGTTTCTTCTTTGAGAGGTCCCCCTTATTACCACTGCCTTTTGTTCTGCCCTATGCCAACTTCTTATTTATCCTGCACTGTTTGCTAGACACTCTGAACCCCCCAGTTTCAAAAGAAGCCTGTAATGGGGGTGGAGTCAGACTGTTGTGTAGCCCAGCTAGATAACATCCACACATTTGCCCTTGTTGACTTCTGTATTAACCACGTCATAGACCTGGGTGGGGTTATCCTGATAGGATTACCTGCTGTGAATCCATGCTAGTATTCATTGACCAGACCATTCTCCCTTAAGAACACTGTGACCACTGAGATCACACTGACATCAGAGCTACCTCCTTTGTTTCATTCACCAATCAGGTTCATTGATCTCTAATTCTCTGAGCAGCTCTTTGTGCCACCCTCAAAGATGGGCATCAATACTTCTGCCAGTCCCTGGAAAGTACCTTTTTCCTAAGGGGCCTGTTGATAAGCTCCATAAAAGGTTCGCTTGGACTTTCTGTACCTATTTTGAGGACCATGGTTTAGAGCCTATTGGGCCTCTCTCCCTTATCTTTCCTTAATGTCTATTGTGCTTTTTCCATTTTTCTGTTATTAACACCTTATTTATGCAACTTTCCTTCAGTAGTTCAGCCCTCACTGGCTGGCAACCTAGCCCCAGTTTCTTTATTGAATACAGATGAGAAGTTTTCTTTTAATATTCTCATCTGTTCCCTGACCTGTAAGTCCTCCTGAAATTTCTCTTTATATATATATATATATATATATATATATATATATATATATATATATACATATATATAGTGCCAGATTTACCCTGTTTCACCCTTGAATTTTTTTCATGTTTTGCTACCTTCTTTCTGATCTTTGTGCAGCTGCCTCACTGATCCATCTCTTGTCCTTCCATAGGTTCATAAGTGTTTACTAGGCTAATGACTGGAAGGGCCTTTTTAAGCCTAGCCATGCATCCCAAATCTCTGACAAGTTCTAGTACTCTTGATAAGTGTAAGCCGAGGCTTGGGAGATGAAACATTTACAAGCAGGGGCCTGAGAGATGAACCGTTTAGAGGCTGCTTGTGTCTATTAGAGGCACAGGTGCCAAACCATGGATGAACTTCCTGTTTCCATCCAATTATCCAAGTTCCACTTGAATTGGTATACAGAGGAACTATGCTTCACATGGATGGATGGATGGTGGGCTTGTTCCAGAGAAGTAGTAGTCTCTGAGATAAATCCCTGTCTCTCCAGCAGGTACTGTTTATATCACAGCCAAGGTTAGTCTTTAGAATGGGTAATTCTGGTGCTGCTTGTTTTGCGGATATGCAGGAGGGCCATCCAGATGTGTTCTAACAAGGGCTTGTATGCCAGGCATAGATCTCTCAACAGCCTGTAGGAGACAGCATACAGGGACAGGACCTTGAGGCAGTCTGCATTGGACATGTTACTTAGACTATGTTTTCCTGTACTGAGGAACCTCTGTGGACATTCCATTTGTTATCACAGGACACCACAGTAGTTAGAGATACAGGTGATTTCCTTTGCAATCTGAATTTAGCTATAGATAAACTTAAAGAACAAATAGACCTATTACTGGTCACCATGAATATTTGCAGTCTATTTACTTCTGTCCCTAACAATTATGGGATTGAAGCTATACAGGAATAGGATCAAGCAATGTGTATGTAAACACTGAGCTAATATGTTCCTTACTTGAGTTAATTTTAGAAACAAGCATATTTGTTTATGGTGAAGAAATTTATTGGCAGCGCTGGGGGGGGGGGGTGGTAGCCATGGGCACCCCCTGCACGAATAGTTATTCTAATCTTGTCCTCCCAAAATGGGAAAAAGAAAAGATATTTCATCCAGTCAACCTGTGGTTAAAGAACTTAGTCTACTACGGTCGTTTTGTGGATGATATATTCCACTTATGGAAAGGAGATGAGTACCAGCTTTATTTGTTTGTCAACTATTTACATCAAACTACAAGCTTTTTACATTTTACCATACAGTATTCTGAGAGAAATACAGACTTCTTGGATGTCAAAGTGATGCTAGATCAGAAGAAAGGTATAGAAACCTCAACTCACAGGAAGATCAAATGGAGGAACCATTACTTATACAAAAATAGCATGCATCCTAGACATGTCACGAAAAATATAATGGAGAATGAAATGACAAGAATTTCAAGATTATGTACTAGTGATTCAGAGTTTGAATTAGACAGGAACAACCTACAAGCACATCTGATTAAGAGGGACTATACTCAAAAGGATACATCAATAACTGCAGAAGGGTTAAGTGAATTGAGAAAAAATAAAGGAAAACCATATTGCAAGAGGAATGGGCCTACTGAAGAAGACAAGAAGAAGAAACATGCCCATGTGCCTAAGAACAATCAGCTTAGTTTTATTTTAACTTATACTAATGATTGTACTCAAGTCTGTGACATAATAAAAAAGTTCTGGCCTGTCCTTATGCAAGATGAAAAAATATGTGGCATAGTGGGACAAGAACCGAAGTTTGTTTTAAAAAAAAAGAATTTGAAGAGGCTAAACAGAGTAACCACAAAGAAAGGAACATTCAGATGTGGGAAATCTTAAGCATGCAGAGTTATTGATACTAATAACTTTTTTGACATCCACTTTCCTTTCGGGATTGGAATATACATTTTCATGCAACATAAATTGCAATACACAGCATGTTGTTTACTTAGCTACTTGCCTACAATGTACAGCATATTATCTAGGCAAAACTGATCAACCCTTCAAAAATAGAGTTTTGAGGCATCTGAGGGATATTCGAAATAAAGACACTAAGAACACTCTGGCTAACCATGTGTTAGAAAATCCGATGCACAGTTTTCATTTTAAAGTTATTGAGTGTGCTATACAAGGAATAAAGGGGACATCAATAATTGCACAGAAAAGAATGAGGTTAAATGGATAGTTAATCTGAGAGCTGATCGACCACCAAGCTTGAATGCCGTAGTTCTGCTAAAACCCATTCTGAAGGGCAGGCTCCCTATGACTGTATAAAATTAAGGCAAGTTTCCGTAGTTGAATTTTGATTGGACAACAGCTAATAGGATAAAAAGGACGATGATGCAGAAAAGACATTTAATTGGTTGGTAGCATTTTATCAATGAAAAAGGAACCCTAACCTTTAACGATCTGAAGAAGGCAAAGCCGAAAGCACTTATCGTATGTGAAGGAATTCCTTATAGTTTGTTTTTAACTGACACTTTATTCTTGAGTCTTGTGGAGGTTTAAATAAAGAAGTAACATTTTACTTTAGTTGTGTTGGTGGCGTTTGGAATTTTGTACAATGAATATGGCATTGGGTTGGATGGTGAGTGTTTCTAATAAGTTTAAATACATGTTATGGGTTTCCTGGGTCATAGAGGGGGACCTGTATCTTGCAAGGAAGTATTATGGGATTTTGCCTATGGTGATTTGAACATGGAGAAGCTCAAGTGCATTGTCCTGTTTGACCAGCCTTAAGATATGTTTATTTTTTATGTAAATCAAGACACTGCTACCTTTTTTCCCTGTCTGTGTAGTATCTGTTCTAAATGTGTGAAAGGCATTACAGTCTTGCTCTGCTGGTGTGCTGTCTGCAAGTTTAATCCATGTCTTTGTGTGAGGAGAGCTTGTAGGGAGGGGAATTCATTGTTTAGACTCCTAGCATTGAGCAGTAAACTTTTAGACTTTCTTGATTTTGATTTGCTATGTAGGAAGTACTTTCAGTCTGGCATTGCCTGAAAAAAGGCACTATGGGGGAGGGCAGTGTTTTAATTAAAATTCGAAAGCCTAAAAGGGAGAAATGCAGACCATCCCTTGCAAAGCAGTGTGGTCTGTTGACCATTTCATTCCATGCTGACAAATATTGCACCTCCTTAGAACGAGAACAGAAACTAAGCCAAATATTAAAGTCAGTCATTTTCTGTTCATATTGTGGGATCACCCTTGGAGAAGGTAAAATGCTACTGAATGCTAGGCTCATACCAGCCTGAGACACATATTCTGAGTGCTCCATGATGTTTCTCTTCATATAGTCTAGGGACATACATCTCAGGTCATTTGCACCCACATGGACTAAGACTGAGTCATACTGGTACTTGTGGTCCAATGACCTGAGTTCATGCATAATGTGGCAGATCCTGGCCTCTGATAAGCAACTGACCATGAGTTTATCCTTGTTCAACCTGGTGAGAGGGACTACAGTGTGTCTCACGATGGAGTCTCCAATGACCAGAATATTGGATTGTGTGGTGGCTTTCCTGTGACTATACATATTATTTCTTTTGCTATTAGTGGAGACATGGCAGAAGGAGCGCCTGACCAGATTGAGCTGCCGTACACCATAAAAATTTTGAAGGATAGCTCTGTTACAGCTAAACCAATTACAGAGCGATTTGCTGACTGCTTACGCGAATGCGTCAATCCGCTAGCATTATACGAGGACAACGGAGATGTTACAGAACATCCTGAATTCATTGTTGATCGAGAGGAATTGCGTACTGCTCTTGATAAAATTGAGATGGACTTACTCAAGATGAAACGTTTGCAGTCTCAGCGACTGCATTTTGACGTCTGTATACAGAGGAAAATAATTCCAAGAGGACTACGCGTCTTGAAAATGCCGACGACCGGCACGACCTATCCTGAGCTGCTATACCAATGGCAGCAGCTAAATATTGAGGTTAGTTTAAAGTATATGGAACTTCTAAATAATTTTTTCTTGCCTATCGAGGAATCACTAAGATCGCATGTAGTTGAACAACAGAAACTACTCTATGAGCGGTTTCCAGAAAGACTATTAGATGACAGTCTTGGCAATATCTTAGATAATATTAATCAATTTGAGAGAAAGCTCCTCTCACAGAAAAAGCATAAATTGCAACGAGACATTTCAGATTTCAGAATGGGCCATATCTTTACTTGGCCGAGGATTACAAGAACAGTAGCCAATTCTAATAATCTGAATATTACTAGTGATATACAATCTAGCACTAACAATTCATTGCATTCTGTGACTCCATCTACAGACAATTTGCAACGTAAATATAATTACAACCAGCAATCTATTGTTGTCAATGGAACTGAGCTTGTTAATGATTTATTGACTGATGCTAATAGTACTTTAAATGTTACATCTGTTCCTAGTAATAGTAGCATTGACTGTACATCAGATGTTATTATCGTTTCACATGGTACTGATAAGCCTATTGAGGTAGCTCCTATCCCTGCACCTGTTGTAAGGAACAAAATTAATACTACTTTTAGACCTATATCAAACAGTAATAGTGGTAGCACTTCTAAGATCACTGAGAACCCTATATTTAATTTGTCCCATCCTTTTCCCATAAGGGAAGACCACAAGGATGGTCGGGGGAGATCTCTAAGCAGGGGGTGACAGAAGAGGAAGCTGTCAATAGAGCAACCCCTGAACAGGAATATAAAGAAGATGTGGGAAGGCAAAGGGAAGGGGAAAACTTAGTATTTAATCTTTCCTCCCATAGTTTGACCTCAGATGAATTATCAGTGTTATCTAAAGGACTATCTTTTATACCTACTACAGGTAGTGTTTTTGAAGAAACAATTAGAGATTTTAAATTATATGTGCGTAATTTATCTCTCAAGTTACATTTTGGAGATAGTGGTGAGTATGTATCAAGTACACACTTTAAACGCCCTAGTGTTTTTACACCTCAATCACATCCATTACTTTCAGCATTTAGTAAACTTGTTGAAGATGACCTATATAAATTGAGAGACAGCAAGCATAATCAGAAATATAAGAAATATAATCTGACATTTAGAGAGAATAATGCACTTAAAAATCTATGTAATGATCCTACTATATTGATTAGACCATCCGATAAGGGTGGGGGTATAGTAGTAATGGATACTAATGATTATGTTAATAAAATGCTATCTATGCTTTCGAATAATCAGTTTTATATACCTATAGCAACTGATATGGTAATTTTCTATTCTAATAATGTACATTCCTTTTTGTTGGGAATGCTGAATAGTAATATGATTGATAACAAATTGTTTCTATTTCTTGATGTACCATCACCATTGATTCCCTTGATAAACGGACGTCCAAAAATACATAAAGATCTGCTGGATCCCCCCCTTAGACCCATTGTAGCAGGAAGGGGGTGGATTACAGAACCAGCTTCGATATTTATAGAAAGTAATTTAAGACCAATAGTAGATAGGAATATATATATTTTGAAAGATACTAGACAATTTCTGTTAGATCTATATGATTGTCTTAAAGATGAAATATATACTGCTGTGCTGATTTCTGTGACAATGGATGTACACTCTCTTTTCACAGTTATTCCGAATCAGATAGGCCTAGAAATGTTAGATAGGCATTTAAAGCGAGTCTCTAGTATGTCAGAGTTACAAGTAAATGTATTAGTTTCACTTTTACAGTTAGTTTTGAGTAATAATATCTTTTACTTCGAAGGGAAATGTTTTTTGCAAAAAGATGGCGTAGCTATGGGCACAGTATGTGCCAATAGCTACGCCAATTTATTTATGGCTGAATGGGAGTATGAGGTTATGTGTCAATTACCAGCCTTCACAGAAAATGTATTATTCTATAGGCTTTTCGTGGATGACCTCTTCTTTTTATGGAGAGGCTCCACTATTGTCTTAAATGAATTTGTGAGACAAATTAATTTTTCTACCGAATATCTGAAGTTTAGTCATGAAATATCTACTACAAAGATATCATTTTTGGATGTATTTGTAGAGAAACTGCCTAGTGGGTTAATTAATACAGGAGTCTTTAGGAAACCCTGTCACATCAATGCACTTCTACATCGCCATAGTATGCATCCAACATACATTTTTAATAACATTATTAAGGGACAGGCGATGAGGGTCTCGAGATATAATCCGAGTTCCATTGGCTTTGAATGTGACCTTGCAGAACTTAATCAAAGGCTTCTACAAAGAGGATATAATACAGATGATATCTATAAAGGGATGAATGGCCTGTGTGATATGCGGTTGAGTGTCGCAGCACCATATTTTTCTGAAAACAGAATAGCCACTGACTCAATAGATACAAATGGTAGGAAAACTATATACAACAAAGAGGCATTTTCTATTTTCTATACCCATGATGTCAGGAACATTAAAGATGTAGTTAAGATGCATTGGAACATTTTAATGGTGGACCCACAAGTTAGAGATAGGTTAGGTGATGCTCCCAGCTTTAGATATAAGAATAAGAAGAATCTGAAAAGGCTACTATGTGATAAGCACCCAAAGAATAATAATGCCTTTGCACAATCTTTTAGGACCTCTAGTTGTGGTGAATGTAATTTTTGTTCACATATAGATTCTAATGCTGTATTTATACATCCTGTTAGTAAATATAGATATTTTTTTAAAGTGAATGGCGATTGCACATCTAGCAATATTGTTTATCTTGCTACATGCCTAGCCTGCACATCCTTCTACATAGGAAAGACTAATAGATGCTTGAAAGACCGTATAAGGGAACATCTTTACAGTATTAGGATGATGCATAAAAGCAACGCTTTGGCTAGGCATGTATTAGAATCTGGCCCTAGTCATGTTTTTAGTTTTAGGATAGTAGAGAAAATTGATGTTAATGTTAGAGGTGGAGATATAAGGACATATACAGAAAGTAGGGAAAATATATGGATCATGAAATTTAGATCAGATGTACCCCCAGGTATTAATGCTAAGCTATCAGTTAAACCTTTTCTTAAAATGAGAAGGTTGAAAGCCTATTAATGATGCTATTGGATACACCCTCCATGCATTGTATTTGTTAGTTTTATGTATTTTTTATATATGTTTATACACATATATAATACATATATATATTTATATATGACTGTATATTTATATTTATTTTAAATTATATTCATTTTAAATCATATGCAATTTTAAATAATTTTACTATTTAGTAAGTGCTTTAAATGACAATGAGTGGTTTTAATTGTTTAATTTCCCGCCTAGAATGTTATTTAAATGAACTTAATAAAGTTGTATTTTGTATGAGTCTGAAGAAGCCATTTAGGTGAAAGCGCTTACTCAACATTAAATAAATCTTTTTATCTGCTACTACAGTTGATTGTAGCTTGATTTTTGCTAGCTATTGGATTATATACGTGGATTTTTATATACTGAACAGTACAGCTCCTGCTGTGTTCGCTGCTTCCTGATTGTGTTTACTGACTTTATAATTTTTAAAGGTATATGTTAAAAAAGTATAATAGAAAGTAAAAATGACCAGAATATTGGATTGTGTGGTGGCTTGCCTTATGGGCTTAGAATTAGAAGTTATGTACTCACCATAACGTTCCATCTGAGTAGGTGTATTCATTTGTCTGCAACCTGTGGGTTATGGATCCAATATCGGATCCGAACCGGCATGGTTTTCCAGCTATGGATCCAAGCTCTCAGCTCCTCCCCTCACCCATAATGCCCTGCTCTACCCTCATGACCTCAGATCGAGTTTGCCAACAGCAAAAACACCCTGAAAAGGGTAACAGATAATATGCAGGAAACTGAAAGGCAGGGGGATAGGAGGGCGGGATGGTTGCAGACAAATGAATACACCTACTCAGATGGAACGTTATGGTGAGTACATAACTTCTAAATCTGAATTAGGAGATTCATTTGTCTGCAACCTGTGGGACAGAGTCCCCAGCTACCTGAATCTTGGGCGGCCATCATGGAAGGATATTCCGGAGCACCGCAGAGCCAAATGATGCTCTACCCCTAGATGCAAGATCCAACTTATAGTGGGAAATAAAAGTATGAGATGAAGCCCACGTGGCTGCTGCACAAATATCATCTAGAGGAATCCTAGCCTTGAAGGCTGCCGAGGTAGATACTGACCGGGTTGAATGGGCATGTACACCCTCCGGTGCGGGCCTTCCTAAAGCTTGATAAGCCAATAAGATGCACTGTGAAATCCAGCGAGACAGAGAAACTTTAGAAATTGGCTTGCCCAAATTAAATTTAGCAAAGGAAATAAACAACTGGTCGGATTGCCTATGACCAGCCGTTCTGTTTAGATAAAATCTAAGTTGCCTGTGGACATCTAATGAGTGAAGCTTGTATTCACCTTTGTTTTCATATTTAGGGAAGAAAACAGGGAAGTTAATGGACTGATTAATGTTTGCTTCAGAAGCAACTTTGGGAAGAAAGGACGGGTTGGTCCTGAGGTAAACACGGTCCGGATGAAATACCAAGTAAGGAGGTTTAGCTGATAATGCTTGAAGCTCTGAAACTCTCTTGGCCAATGTAATGGCTACCAAAAAGGCTGTCTTGTAAGACAAGAATTTGAGATCCACCGTAGCCGCTGGTTCGAAAGGGGGGGCGGTCAAGGCCTGGAGAACCAAAGAGAGGTCCCAAGGAGGAACCGCTTGTTTTACAGGGGGCCTGAGAAGAAAAGTACCTTTAAGGAAAATTTTACACAACTTGGCTGACATAAGAGGATTAGAGTCATGGCCAATGTGATAATGAGAAATTGCCGCCAGTTGTACTTTGACTGTGGAACTGCTGGCACCATCGTTAAAAAGAGTGGTTAGAAAGTCAAGCACTAAGGGGAGAGGAACCGTGAAGGGATTCAGGACTTGCCGCTCCGCCCACAAAGAAAACCGTTTCCACTTGCTGCGGTAGACTTTCCTAGTGGACGGTTTATGAGCTGCCACCAGAATTGCCTTAACAGGTGACGAAATACCGGGAGTCCTGATCAAGAGTGGAACTGGAGCAGCCAAGCGGTCAGCTTCAGGTTGTCCAGATTCGGAGGAGGTATGCAGGATGGATGGGATATCAGATCCGGAATGGGATCTAGAATCCAAGGAGGATTCACCGAGTGAGACCTTAGAAAGGGGAACCAGATCTGTCAAGGCCAAAACGGAGCAATGAGAATCATTCTGCAACCCACCCGAGAGGCTTTCTGAAGAACTTGGAGCATCAGAGGCAAGGGTGGATAAGCGTAAAGAAGACCGGGTGGCCAAGCATGCACCAGAGCGTCTCTTGGAGAACCTCCTGGAGGGGGTATCAGAGCGAAAAAACTGTCGCACTTGGTGTTTGAGGGAGAGGCAAAAAGATCACATGAAGGAGTTCCCCACCGTGCGAATATGCGTTCCGCTACTTGAAAACTGTGAGACCACTCGTAAGGGGTCAGAATGGTGCGACTGAGCTTGTCCGCCAGGATGTTGGACCGACCCGGAATGTGCGTTGCTATTAGAAAGCGGTTGGTGGAGATTGCCCATTCCCAAACTCTCATGGCTTCTCGACAAAGGGGGTAAGACCTTGTTCCCCCTTGCTTGTTGATGTACCAGACCACAGACATGTTGTCCGATTGAATCACAATTGTTCCCAAGGGAAGAAAGTCCTGAAGTGCTAGCAACGCTAAGAGCACTGCTCTCATCTCTAGAACGTTGATATGCAGTAAGGTCTCTGTATCGTTCCACGTGCCTTGGACGGTCCGGCCCGCAAAATGCCCCCCCACCCGAGGCGGGAGGCGTCCGTGGTCACCGTGGCGAGGGGGGGAGAAGCACAAAATGGGCGGCCCCCGTGGAGATCTGGAGAGTGAAGCCACCACAGGAGGGACTGCTTGCAAGCCTTGCTGATCGCAATGGGATGATGCATAGGGAGAGCAAGGTATGACCACTGTACTAAGAGAGTCCACTGGAGGATGCGCATATTGAGCCTGGCAAGAGGGAGAAGTGCTATAGCAGATGCCATGGACCCTAGAGCCCTCAGGACCAACTCCGCCGGAACAGAACTTGAGTGGAGAATGGCCCGCACCTGGAGCTGCAGATTTTGAACTCTGTCCGCAGTGAGGAAGGCTCGTAAACTCCTTGTGTCTAGCCTGGCCCCTATAAAATCTAAGAGCTGTGTGGGCGCCAGGTTGGATTTCTTTGTATTTATTGTAATGCCCAGAAAGGGAGCAAGATGGAGAAAGGAGTCTCGTGCCAATAATAGTAGATGCCTTGTTGGGGCAGTAAGAAGCCAGTCGTCCAGGTAGGGAAAGACCTGCACCCCCTGAAGCCTCAGGTGGGCCGCTACCACTGCTAATACTTTGGTGAACACCCTGGGGGCTGTGGTGAGACCAAAGGGAAGGACCCGGAACTGGTAGTGACTGGCTCCCAGCCGGAAGCGGAGGAACCTCCTGGAGTGCCTGTCCATCAGGATGTGGTAGTACGCATCTTTGAGGTCTATCGAGCACATCCAGTGATTTTCTCCCAGAAGGGGGAGAATAGATTGCAGAGTGACCATTCGGAATTTTTCCTTGGGGACTGCCAGATTCAAGAGAGAAAGGTCTAGAATTGGTCTTAGTTCCCCCGTCTTCTTTGGCACTAAAAAGAACCTGGAGTAGAACCCTGATCCGATCTGGTCTGGGGGGACGGGCTGGATGGCTCTTTTCTTTAGCAGATGGCCAATTTCTGCCAAAGCGGCCTCCCGTTGACCGGGTGGAACGTCTGGGAGGGACTTCAACTTTGGAAAGTGAAGAAAAGGGATGCGGTATCCTCTGGATATGATTTGGAGAACCCAGCGGTCTGATGTTATGGACTCCCATGCCACTAGGTGCCCTGAAAAATGTCCCCCGACTGCCTCCAGAGTGGAGCAGCCGGGCAACCCCTCAGGGTTGCTGCGCGGGCCGTTCAGAGAAAGGTTCCCTGGACCCGAAGTTTCTGGGAGCCCCTCTGCCTCTAGGGCGGCGTCCTCCCTGTCCTCCTCTGCCACGGAAGGACTGGTTGTCCGGAGCAGGCTGGGACTGCTGCGACTTCCGGAACCACATCTTCTTCTGACCCTTTTGGTTCCTAGAGTAGGGCCTCTTGGGTGCAGAGAAGCGGATTCCGACGGCAGACAGTGTCTTCCCGTCCTTCTCGCTCTGGGTCAAGGTTTCGCGAATGGTTTTGCCAAAGAGGGCAGAACCATCAAAGGGGGCGTTCGCAAATGACGCTTTGAAGGGCTCAGAAAAATCGCAGTGACGGAGCCAGGCCTGACGTCTAGTGACTAGGCCTGCCCCTGCGGCTCTAGCGGCACCTTCCGTAGCGTGGGAGAGTAGCCGCATAGAGGTATTAGTAACTGATCTAAGAGTGGCCATGCGGGTGGAGTGCAGCACCCTGTCCTCCTCCGACATGGACTCTGGGGGAGATGCAGCGTATTCTTTAATGAGATCTCACTGCATCCTAATGACGTGTGCCACGTAGTTCAGCGCCCTTACCGAGAAGGTCGCTGAACTAAACATCCGCTTCCCCAAGCGGTCCATCATCCGAGACTCCTTGCTCGGGGGATGGACTGAGGGACTCTCCTGAGCAAGTCCCCTCTTGGTGGCCGCCGCCGTCAACATGGCATCTACCGGAGGCCCCTTACTCCAATGGGCACAGTCGGACGGTGGGCTGAGGATCCTATCGGGCCTCTTAGGAATTGGCTCCACGGTGTCCGGTTCCTTCCACGCCCTGGTGGTAATGAGGTCCACCAGGGGGTTGGCAGGAGGGGACACCCAAGAGGTAGACGGGCCCGCTTCAAATGCCTCCAAGAACACGGACTCGTCCGAGGAAGACTTGGGGGCAGACCACCCCCCCCTTATACGGAGCATTTCCATGATGTCTCCAAATGAAACATCCTCGGGGGGTGACCGTGGGGAGCCTTCCCCTTCCTCCAAGTCCGTGTCTTCCGTGAGAGACTCGGGGGAGTCAATGTGCCTCCTTTTGCACGTATGCTTGCGAGGAACATCCTCTGGGGGGCTGTCAGAGGACTCCTCGCAAGCAGCAACCTGTTCCATTGGAGCAGCTTGGGGCACAGAAGCGGGCTGTCCCAAGGGCCGGATGGTGGAAGCCTGGCCCAGTGCAGAGGGAGTGCGGGACAGAGCCGAAACAAGTGCCGGGGGTCCGGAGACCCTCAACAGGGCCCTCTCCACTACATCAAACGCCGAAGGGGAGCTGACCTCGACCAAAGGATCCGACAATCGGCTCCCCCTCGGATCTGAAGAGTGGATCGGAGCCGGGCGGCGCCGGATCCGGCGACAGTGCGCTCCGACACAGATGGCGCCGGCGAGCACTGATCCCCGGATCCGAGGCACGGATCCAGGCTCCGAGAGGTCGGATCCAATGCACTCGAGGGCAGGGTCGGATCCGAAGTACAAAGTACTATCGGCGCCGACCCACCCCGCCCGGCTGCTCGGCTCCAGCTGCTCCGAACCCGGATAGCGGGTCGGAGAAGGAGCAATCGGTTTGAAAAAGGGTGTTGAGCTCCCCCCCAGAGGGGGGGGGAGGCAAGAGCACTCCCATCTGCATCTGGGCCTGGATGAACCTTCTCATCATCCGGTCCAGATCAGCATCCGAAAGGCTATACGTGGATCTCGATGAGGCTACCGAGGTAGGCCTGGAGTGCCTCCTTGATAGCCTCGACGGAGATCGGGTCTCCTCCTCCTCAGGTCCCGGTGAAAAACACACTGGAGACCGGAGCCGAGAAGGAGGAGACCGAGCCGACAATGGAGCCGACAACGGAGCCGGGGGAGAAGCCCGCTTGGCTGGCGGGGCCGAAACAGAGGTCTCGGCCTGCCGCTTATGGTGCTTCTCCCTCCGGTCCCTTTTCTTAGCATCCCTCTCCTCTGAACCAGAAACGGGAGGTTGAGTCCCAGGAGGAGGAGGGGGTGCCGCAGAGGGAATAACCGTAGGCACGGTTACTCCCGAAGGAGCGGAGGTCGGAGCCGAGTCCGGCGGTAAAAGGCCCGCCAAAACAAGCTTGGACCTCCGCTCCTTCAATTCCCTGGGGTTGAACCCTGCACAAATGGAACATCCAGATGTGAGGTGTTCAACCCCCAGGCATCTAACACACCGAGTGTGGCCATCAGCTGGGGAAAGCTTATGGCCACACTCAGAGCATTTAGAAAAGATAGATTTGGGTTGGTCTGCCATCCCAATCTAACACAGTAGTTACCAAACTAAAAGTAACTAAACAACAAAAATACACTCACAGGCCCAACACACACACACACACACACTATGCCAACAGCGAGGGGAGGGATATAACTTTTAGATTAACTCTAAAAAAGTAAATATATCAAAGGGGAAACCTACACTTTCACACAAAAAATCAATAAAAACTTTAAAATTCTGAAAATTAACACTTAAACTAGCACTTAGCTTGAGAGCTTGAGAAACAAATCCAGTCACCATGCGCGGCAAACGAGATCTGAGGTCATGAGGGTAGAGCAGGGCATTATGGGTGAGGGGAGGAGCTGAGAGCTTGGATCCATAGCTGGAAAACCATGCCGGTTCGGATCCGATATCGGATCCATAACCCACAGGTTGCAGACAAATGAATCTCCTACTTCAGATGTAGAGATTCTATGAGATGTGGCTGTATGTGTTGATGTGTTGGTGCATTTGGGGTTGCTGAGGGTATTTGTTATGTGTACTTTATCTACGAGTTCTTTGGGGTTTAGGAAGGTTACATTTAAGTGCATCAGCATACATGGGATGATATGTCTGCTTTGAATTGTGCGTGATGCGCATAGCATGTGTACTAGTGACAACCTTATTGACATTAGAAGTACTTTAATGTGAGAGATTTGCCTCCAGTGACCTTGTGCAAGTACATCACTCACATACCTTTTCAGTTTGCTTGAGAATTAACTGCCTGTCAGTAAACATGAGGCAATTTCTACATTGCCTCAGGATGCCCATATCCATCAAGCTGGTAAATGAGATAGTGGGAAACTACACATCCATGCCAACAGACCATTTTTTGATTAGACAGTTGGAGAGAGAATATAAAGTAATATCAGAAGTATCTGGTTTCTAACTCTGGGGGAAGTGCTTGTCACTGCAAACTAGTTATCTTGTGTGCAGCTTGGTATTGCTGAAATGTTAATGGTGCTTTTACAGGAAAAATGTCAACTTAAGGTGTATGTGTCTATACAGGGCAGTGTCAAACACTTGAGAGGAAACTAATAAATAGACCCTGATGATTTATGGATGAAGTATTTAGGGAGATGTTCTGAAGTTAGGTCAGACAGCAGCAAATCAAGCAGTACTTACTGAAAAGAAAGAATTAGCTTGTCAAGAATAATGAAAAGAGCAGATTTGCCTGACAGGCTACTACCTGACTACTACTACTAGTGCTGGTCTCACCACAGCTTCACGCTGCTGGGATACAATGCTCCTTTGTATTTCTGTCATCAGAAGCAAAACAGTAGCACCAATCCCAAGATGAGAAGCAGGCTACAAGCTCTTGGGTTCTGTAGACTTGCAGCCTTTTCCTGGTAGACACCTTGAATAGCAACCAGACCAATCAGTAAGGTCAAACACAAACACTCACTGCACAATCAGAAACAGTCAGGAATCAATGCAATCTGCTCCTTATCTCACCAAGAGCAAATATAAGCACAAATTCCAGCTAGTATCTATGAAGCAGTTATTAGTCTTTCCATGATCATCGGTCTCCGGGAAACAATGTCCCTATGCTGCTCCTCTCACCAGGAGCAAAACAGAAGCACTAGTCCCAAGATGACTACTGAGAGGCAGATTGTGGGCTTTCCAGTAATTGGTGGTCTTGGAGTAGATGCTGCAGATTTTAAAGGTAAGATGGACAAATGGGTTAAGATCCAAATAGTTGCAGTGTGCACTAAGCAGTTAAATATAAAAGAGGTTGTAACTTAAGCTTAAGCAATCTAAGTGGAGAGAGACTAATTTTAAAGGAACAAGATAGATTGGAAGGGGTGGGTATATTGTATTCTGGCTCTATGGAATACAGTAGGATGGTCAATAAAGTTAAATTGCTAAAAGGGAGTGATTTAAAAAATGATAATTTTGTGTTTGCTCACAATAGCCAATGAATGAGGGGATGGAATAAAATATGTGATCAAATTAACATAAGGGGCAAGCAACTAGAAAGACAGTTGAGTTTAAAACCACAATAGCACAGGGGTGGAGGAAGATTTCATTTCTGTGTGACTCACAAGAGACACAGCTGTGTTCTCTTTCCTTGTTGAAATATGCAATTAAAAGCAGAATACAAGTAAAGCACAGTGTAAAGAAAATAAATCACAACATACAAAAAAATACAAGAAAGACAACAACAAACTAACCATTCCTTGCATTCCCTTTATTTCTTTGTCTTATCCACCATTTCCTTGATTTGTCCTTTATAACTGTTATCACTTTTCCAGTGAGTCACACTGGTGCCATCATTCTGCTTGACTTTGCAATCCTGTTCCACCTTTGTCTCACATTCCTCCAAATAACTCCATGTATTAACCTCCGCTGTTATATTTTCCTGCTATTTCCCAGGACCCTTGCCTAGCAACCCTTCTGACTACCTCTTGTTGGTCCCCTGTAATTCTAGGCTGGCCTCTGTGGCCAGGCATCATTTACAATTGTTTGACCAGCAGGAAGTCCAACACTGTTTAATGACTGTTTGGCATTATCGCTCTGACTTGGGAAAATCCCCAGCCAGAAAATTTCAGAAGAAAACTACATTGTTAGCTCATCTACCTTGTCTAATTTCACAAATTCTGTTCTAGGTCACATCTTTTGATCATTTTATTACCTTTGCCCACACTTGATACTGGTATACTACACACTGCCCCAGGCAGATGGAAGTCTCCCATTATAACCACCCTTCATATCTGCTCATCTTTTAATCCTGTCCATTGCCAACTTGTCATCTTTGGCAGTTACAGAGCCTATAGAGTATCTGTATACTAATTTTCGTAGTTCTGCCTCAATTTTACTGACAGCTGTACCTCCCTTTCCCATTTCACCTTCACTGATATGTACTGCAGCTCATTCAGCATATTTACTCTATATAATTCCTGAAAATCCTATAACCTGCAACTTCCTTCACCCATCTTCTCTTGATACTGGCTCACATTGTGGCTATCCTGACCTCAACACTCTCACTATTAAGTAGTGCTTCCAGGACATCCATTTTCCTGCCTGAGCTTCTGGCATTACAAAACAGTACAGTGACTGCCAACTTTAACTGCCTTCTTTATACTGGTCTTTCCTACTGCTATAACCCGACATCCATGTCTCTGTCATTTGTCTTTTTTCTGGTTCCTATCCTGTCCTTATCCCACTTCTGAATTTCATCACAATACTTAAACCCTGTTTTCCCTCCTTACCTTGGTTTGTCCTACTTTTCCCTGTTCATGCATGTATAGAAATATATAAACCAAATGGCTGAGTAAGAAAAACTGAGAAAAAAAAAACTTAGAGAAGACAAAACTCCACTGATGCTTGTGAGGTATAGACTTGTGAATTTTCTTCTTTTTTTGTCTCTGCCTATAATACCCCTGGAAGTTCAGTTAGTCTGTCTTAGTGATCAGTCATTCTTTCAGATCAAGAAATTAAACAAAAAAGTCCAAAAACCACAAAATCCAAGAAAACACTCAGCAAACGGATTCCTCTCCAAAAATATGTATTGCAGATAATCCAGATCACACAGAAAGCAAACAAAAGCTCTAAGTGAGGATTAAGCCACCATAAGCGGTTTTGTCCCCAAAAGTACACATCAACATGAAACTTCATCAGATGGCAGCAAAAATACATCATATCCTTTAAATACATTTGTTGTGTGACATCACTTCCCCCCAGAAAGACAGATAAAGAAAATAACCACAACCCATGCATTTTAAAAGTCAGCAATTATGAATAATCAGACCATAAAAAAATATATATGTATGCATCCTATAAAGCAACAATTTTTAAAAGTATATGTTAAAAAAGTATAATAGAAAGTAAAAATAAAAAATAAAAAGTTAACCAGCAAACCCAACAGGGAAAACCAGAAGAGAAAACCTATGTTAACCATCTATGCAGTGCTTTTAGTTTTAGTAAACTAGAAAAAGAAACACTGTCATTGAGACCCGGCCAGCATGTAGCATTCAAACGGAGCTGCCACACTAACTCTGCTTTTTCTAATAAGTACTGCCAGCCCCCCCCCCCAACCTTTCCAAACAAGGTATTATAGCCAAAATAAAGAATTTAAATGTGTGGTCTGGGTGTTGTGTACTATGCCTAGCAAGGGTATTGAATTCAGACTTGTCCCTGATGTTCCTTACATGCTCACTTATTCTGACTTTAAGTTTTCGTTCGTTTTTTCCTATGTAGAAACAAGGGCATGTATCACATATTGCACCATACACAACCCTCTCAGTATCACATGAGCCCTTAAATCGCAACCTTAGTTTAATATTATTGATTTTAACTTTGTTATTCTCAAAAATAAAGGAACAAAATTTGTATCTCCCACATTTATGAGTGAAACCAAATCCTGTACTATTCACATTACACTCTAATATATTCTTTAGATTTCGACCCCTCTTATACACAAAAATAGGTTTAGCACCAATGGAACCCCTAATGGCACTATCACTCATTAGAAGTTCCCAGTTTTTAGTCAAAATGTTAAGAACATTTTTAGAGTCATAAGCAAAGGTAGTAAGAAAACACACTTTTGATGAACCCTGATTAAAGGCCATATTACAATTACAAATAGCTTCTGTGGATGTGGCAGCATGGACCCCACTTACTACCTTTGCTTATGACTCTAAAAATGTTCTTAACCACTAGAGGCCCTATTATCCTTGACCTGGTCCTTAAAAACCAAGACCATACCTATGCTCTATCCCATGATTCCTCATTCCTAGTTAAATCTGGTCACAATTCAGGCATATTTTCTGTCGGGCCTAGTGGTACCACCCCACTACCAAAGGAAACCACCTTTAGGGACTTCACAAGGGAAACTTAATTTATGTTGCAGAAGACCTGTGTAAAATTTCCAACCATTTCCTAGAAATGGACCCAACTGAGAGGTCTGCTGCATTCATCTCTGAATTATAAACACCTAAACAGTTGTAAATTCAGTTCCTGGCCACTCTAAATATAATGGTAAATTCAGGAATATACCTATCTGATGGAACTCCCATATTAACAAACTATAACAAATAAAAGGAAAACAATGACAAATTGAAAGAAATGTACATCCCCATATCTCAGGACCACATTGAAACATGCCAACAAGTATCTTAGAATTACTATTAGAAAATGTAAAGCAGAGTATGACCTTAAGGTCATTACAGATACCAAAGTAAACTACGAGTCTTTTTTCATTTATGTCAAGAAATTAAGAAATAATGTTTAGCAATGCTCTGAGTTCTTCTATAATTATGTCAAGCATTCCAGTCCCAAGGATATTGCCATATATAGCCATAGCACCACATTTAGTGCTTGCTTTATCCCACCTGCCCACATTGTTGCCCCAGTATCCCTCTCCTGAAATCATCTTGGCAGAAGCCTTATAATCCCTGTCAAAGACTACAAGTAATACTTTGTTGGGACCAGACAACATACCAAGCTGCATTGTCCTCACTGTTACATGTGGACTACATGAGCCTCTACTTAATCTTTTCAGTCTCAGTCTATCCACAGGGTTTGTGCATGATGCCCGGGAACAACCACTGTAACTCCCCTACACAAGGGTGGCTTCTCTACAGACCTGGATAATTATAGGTCCATCAGCCTTATCAGTGTGTTATATGGATTCATTTAGCCTTTGCTATATTTATGCACATCTCCACATGTATCAACCTGCATTGTTAAATCAGACCATAAATTCATGATATTTTCTTTAACAATGGTGGTGCTTCCCCTGTAAATACATCTGGGTTTAGAGACTTTTCACAAACAAACCTTTAAATCGTTAATGACTTAAATTCTGCTGTAATATTCCATTGATGGATTCTATTACTAAAACTGCTGCCTATGCATCTTGACCTGTACTCCCACATAAATAGCTGCATTTGTAAGGCAGTCGCCAACCACAGAAATAAGATAAATTTAAAAACAAGCCCCATGGTGGAATAACCATATAAATAAATTATATAAAAAGAGACAGAATTGTTTAATGCTTATAAGAGGTCTCATTGTATTTATCTTAAGACCACGCTTAAACACACTGGTAAAGAGCCTAAAGGCACCATTAAGAAGCTCAAATTCGACTATGAACTTAAAATAGCCATTTAACCAAATATAACTAAAAAAACTTTTTTATCTATGTCAGAAGGTTAAGAACTAGCATCTGCCTGGACCCCTACTTTACCTCTTTAATCTAACCCTGTCTACTGGTTACATTCCTGAAGCCTAACCCAAAAGAAATAGCTAATATCATAGCTGACAAATTAAGTGCAAATTTGAGTCCACCTAGAATTAAAGCTATTCCATCCACAATCCCTGACATCCCTTTAATTACTGTGGAACAAGTTCTCTCATCCTGTAAAAAGCTAAGAATACCTCACCCATGGGCCCAGAAAATATACCAGGATGCACGGTTATCAGTGCCAAATATGGCCTTTCTGAATCCCCACTTAACCTCTTTAATCTAAGGCTTTCCACTGGTTACATTCCTGGAACCTGGAAAACAGCCACTGTACTGCTTTTATTCAAGTGTGGCTCAGCCATGGACCCTGGGAACTGCAGACCTATTAGTGTCACTAGCCTCATATGTAGATCTGAACATTAAAAATCTCAGAACCCTGAAGCTAGGTATGAGTGGTGCACCACAGGTCTCAGTATTGGGGCCTCTCCTATTTGGTATCTGTGTCAGACCTTTAGGCCCACAATTCTGTCTGAAATTTGCAGATGACTATAAACTGGGTGTTGTTATTATCTGATCTTCCACTGACTCACAATGACTCCAACATGGACTAGACCACATTATCAACTGATGCAAGAGCAACAGTTTCAAATTAAATGTAAAAGAAAAAAAAATGTAACATGGTTCACTTTGGTAAACAAAAGGTTTTCACATACCATACAGGTGGCATACATATTCCTCCAATCAGACAGGGATGTAGATACTCTAGCTGATAATTCCTTATCATTTCTCCGTTATGCCTGCACAGTCATTTGGAAAGCCTTGTATCTGCTCATCTAATTTCCGAAGGAGTCTCAACTAGATCCAAAGAAGTCTTAATTCCCTTTTATGCATATCTCAACAGATTCACTACTGAATATAATGCATGTATTTTGTCTAAACATATCACTCAACTTGATACACCTCAGAGATTCATAACTAAAAAGATCAGTAGCCACAAAAATCTTTGTTATCGGACAGGACAGAGAGACGCAGAGAGACTCTCTCTTTCTTTACTCATTCTCTTACAGACTCTTCCGTGGAGAACTGCGTATTGCCTTTCAACCCATGACCTCGTATTCCTTCACAGAACAAATGGTAACTCAAAGTAACTAAACTTTCATCAACAGATAAATAAGATATGTTGGCATAACAGATTCATATTTCGACATATATCCTACGTCTGGAACAAAGTTCGACTACATGTCAAACAAAGTAGCACCCTTGCAAACTTCAAAGCCAAACATAACTAATTCATTGGGCAGCCTCATATTCTCCCTTGGTCTATTTTGTCTTACCCTCCTTGAGGCTGTAAAGAATATTTGAATGTTTTTTGTTTTTTTTTTTATTTCCTTTATTTAGGCTTGTAATGGTCTGTAGACTGATTGCCTAGTATTTATCAATGAAGCTGAAAGCCTGCTACTTTTGGTGTAACCTCTACCATGATTTGATATCTTTACCACTGCAGCTTCCAATAGTTCTTTACTGCATTTAAAGTATGCTTTTAATTTACTTCTATACACTATAGAATACTTTTATAATTCATGTGTCTCATTAAGTAATCCAATAGCTCTATATACAGTATATAGTTGTTTACACGCTGCATTATTATACATTAATTCTGCTTCACTCAATTATTTACAGTCATTGTGTCTTTGTGCATTTTAAATGTTTATGTATAGCTGTGTTTTGAATGCTTGCACTTTGCTTTACTCTGAACAAATGTGTTTTACAGTATTATGTTGGCTTCTGTAAAAATTGTGCTACATTTGATGTTTCATCTTGTTATCTATTGTCTGGGTCATGATTGAAAAGAGCCTTTGGACCAGTCCAGACACCCAATTAATAAGGGAAGGCTTTCTATGCAGCACACTTCATTAGCAAAGATCGACGTTTTGAAAGTTCGGAAAAAAAAAGGTAAATATACTGTTCCACACTGTATGGCGATCTCCATTTTAACGGTTCAAACTTTTAAAACGTCAATCTTATGGTCTACACCATAAGAAATTCAACGTTATGAAAGTTTACAATTTAGAAGTAGAACCATATAGATAGAGAGACAGTTGCAGTAAACTCTGTCAAATATTTTTTCAGTCAACATAGTTTACAAATGTCTTTTTTTTCAGCAAGACTACTCATATTCAAATGTCAGAAATGCTGAACCAAGGAACAATTAACGTTCCTTTGTTGTGCATGCAGTGTCTGTGTGAAGGTAAGTGGGGTTTTGTATTAATGCCAAATCTTTTAGATATACTGAAAGTTTCTCATTTGAGTACAGTAGTGTGTGTGCATGAAAATTTGTGGGTTAGGGTTAGGATTAGGACTAGGGAAGTGAATAAAAAGTTATGTACCTACCATAAAGTTTCATGTTGTCTTCTTCTCACCTTCTTTCTTGCTGGTTGGGTTCGGAGCCGATCCTCGGCTCCGACTCGGCCATCTTCAAAAGCTCGAGAGCTGCTTACTGGCTCGAGGCCCCCCTATATCCCATGATGCCTGGCACTAGATACCCAGATCTCGTTTGGTAAGTCTAACTGCAGACATAAAATACAGGAATCCTATCCTAGAATGCATAAATCCTACTGGAGAGACTACTAGTCAGAAAGGAATAGCCAGAGAAGACTCAGCCAGTGAAAGAAAAACATAAGGAACTCTTCTCAGTCTAATAGGATAGGGGGATGGAGGGTGGGACGCAAGAAAGAAGGTGATAAGAAGACAACTAACATGGAACGTTATGGTAGGTACATAATTTCCTAATGTTAAGTTGTCTATCTCGCCTTCATTCTTGCTGGTTGGGACAGTGTCCCTAGCACCTCAATCCTGGGTGGCTCATCAGAACAGACTCTTCAGAACAGTGGAACCAAAATCAGCTCTGCTCCTGGAGGCCACGTCCAGCTTATAATGTGAAATGAAGGTATGAGGATTGGCCCATGTAGCTGCTGCACAAATAGTTTCCATTGGCAATCTTGCCTGAAAAGCCACTGAAGTAGCTAGAGCTCTAATGGAGTGACCTTTTGGTTTAGCAGGAAGCTCTTTGTTCCTTAGCTGATATATCAATGTAATAATAGACGTCAACCACCTAGATAAAGTTACTTTCGACACTGGTAGACCTTGTTTACCCTCAGCATAGGACAGGAACAGCTGGTCTGATTTTCTGATTTGCTTAGTTCTATGCAAGTAAAAACGCAACTGTCTATGAACATCCAATTGATGCAACTTGTACTCCGCCTTGTTGGAATAATTTGGAAAAAACACAGGGAGATCAACAGACTGATTCAAATTATTCTCAGAGGAAACCTTTGGAAGGAAGGAAGGATTAGTCCCAAGAGAAACGCTGTCCTTGTGGAAAACTAGATAAGGAGGGTGAACACAAAGAGCTTGAAGTTCAGAAACTCTTCTGGCTGACGTAACTGCAACCAGAAGAAGGGTCTTCCAAGAAAGAAACTTCAAAGAACAAGAAGCTGCCGGTTCAAAGGGGGGCAATATCAAGGAAGCTAAAATCAAATTTAGATCCCACGGAAGCGGGGGATCTCTCACTGGGGGCCTGATTAAAGTAGCCCCTTTGAGAAAGGCTTTACAAAGCTTATGGGACATAATACTAGTAACTGATAGGCCTGTATGAAAGTTTGAAATTGCAGCTAATTGAACTCTAATCGTGGCAGAAGATCCAGCATGAAAAAGTTCCGCTAAAAAATCCAAAATATGGTGCACAGGGGCTGAAAAGGGATCTATATTTTTAGCCTCTGCCCAGAAAGAGAAACGTTTCCACTTGCTAGCATAAGTCTTTCTAGTGGTAGACTTATACGATGATAAGATGATTTCACGCACCGAGTGGGAGATGTTCGGAAGCCTGGCTAAGGTTGGAAGTGGAGCAACCAAGCAGTGAGCTGGAGAGATTGAAGGGATTAGTGCAGCCTGCCCGATTGATGGATCAGGAGGTCTGGAACTGGGTCCAGAGTCCAGGGCTGCTCCAGAAGGTGATGATGCAGGAACAGGAACCAAATTTGTCGAGGCCAGTAAGGGGCAATGAGGATCATCTTGCATCCCAAGATGGTAGCTTTCTGTATTAGTTTGGGAATCAGGGGAAATGGAGGGAATGCATAAAGAAGTCCTTGAGGCCAATCGTGAACTAGAGCATCTCTGGGGGAGTGTCCAGGAAGAGGGAGGAGAGAGAAGAAGTTGTTGCACTTGCTGTTGAAGGGGGTGGCAAAAAGGTTGCAGCAAGGCTGACCCCATCTGCAGAAGATTTGGTCCGCCACTGTCTGATTGAGAGACCACTCGCGAGGCATGAGAATTGCTCTGCTCAGCCTGTTCGCTATAACGTTGGACTTCCCAGGGATGTGCACTGCTATCAGAAACCATTGGGAAGAGATCACCCACTGCCAGAGTCTGAGTGCTTCTCAACACAGGGGATAGGACTTGGTTCCGCCCTGCTTGTTGATGTACCACACTACCGACATATTGTCTGTTTGAATTGCAATGGTCCCGGTGGGAAGAGAGTTGTGAAGAGCTTGCAACGCCAAAAGCACAGCCCTCATCTCCAAAACATTGATATGCAGATGGTACTCGTGAAGCTGCCAGGTGCCTTGGACTGTTCTGCCCTGAAAATGCCCCACCCGATCAGGGAGGCATCTTTGGTCACCGTAGCCACTGGAGGAGGAAGAGCAAATGGCCTGCCCTGGGGTACTGATGGGGAAACCATTCACCAAGCAAGTTGGTTTTCGCATGTCTGTGTGATCATTATCTTGTGAGACATAGAAAGTTGCTGGAAAGACCTTTGGGCGAACAGCATCCACTGAAGAATCCTCATATGAAAACGAGCAAGGGGAACTAGTATAATAGCCGCTGCCATGAGACCCAAGGTTTTTAGGACGAATCAGGCCTGAATTTTTTTTGCATCCTAATAAGACCTGCACATGTCAGTGAATGTCTAACACTCTAATGGCAGTCTCGCTGACATGTCCTTTGTATTTAAGTTTGCGCCTATAAGGGTAATAGATTGACAAGGCGACAATGCAGACTTTTCGAAATTTATTGTGATACCTAGTTTGGAGCAAGTTTGGATGGTGTAGTCTGTGGCTCGCAGCAGATGATGTCTGGTGGTAGCAGTAAGGAGCCAGTCATCCAGATATGGAAACACCTGGAATCCTTGCCATCTCAGGTGAGTGGTAACTACTGCCAAACATTTGGTGAACACCCTGGGGCCTGTGGTGAGACCAAAGGGCAGAGCTCTGAACTGATAATGACCGGCTCCCAGTCGGAAGCGGAGGAATCTTCTGGAGTGTCTGTCCATTTTGATATGGTAGTACGCATCCTGAAGATCTATGGGGCACATCCAATTGTCCTGACCCAGAAAGGATAAAATGGACTGTAGCGTGACCATCAGGAACTTTGTTCTTTGAACAGACCTGTTTAGTCTGCTGAGATCCAGAATGGATCTCCAATCCCCTGTCTTTTTTGGTACCAAAAAGAACCTTGAGTAAATTCCGGATCCTTGCTGGTCTGCTGGGACTGGCTGGATGGCTCTTTTTCTTAGCAGTTTTGATATTTCTTGAACTGCTTGATCCCTTAGACTGGGTGGAACATCTGGAAGGGATTTGTTGGGAATGTAGGGAGTGCAAAAGAAGGGGATTTTGTAGCCTTCGGATATGATAGACAGTACCCATTTGTCTTGTGTTATATTTTGCCAGGCTTTTGGGTACAGCGATAATCTTCCCCCGACTGCATTCGAAGGTGGACAGCCAGGCAGCACCTCAAGGATGCTGGAAGGGCTTGTCAGAGAAAGATTCTCTGTGGCCCTGATTTTGCGGACCCCCTCTACCCCGAGGGTGGCGTCTATTGTTGTTCCCTCCTCTGCTCCTGGAGGGGAACTCTCCACGTGTGTCAGGCACGGCTCCCTGGGGATTCTGGAACCACATCTTCCCACTCTTCTGACCCTTGGGATACGGCCTAGAAGGAGTGGAAAAACGGACACCCACAGCAGAGAGAGTCTTGCCTTCCTGCTCACACCTGGTAAGGGTATCTTTCACCTGTGGTCCAAAAAGAGCAGAACCATCAAAGGGGGTGCTGGTGAAAGACGCCCTGAAGGGTTGCGCAAAGTTACATAACTGCATCCAAGCATGCCTCCTCAAGGCCACGCCTGTGCCTGCGGCCCTACTCGCACCATCGGCTGCATAAGAGATGAGCCACATGGAGGAGTTTACTACCGAATTACGAGTCGCCAGCTGGGAGGCAACCTTAGCCTGGGCCCCCGCAGCTGATGGATCTTGAAGAGTATCTCCTAGCTCTTTAAGGAGATCCCTTTGAAGGTGGGTAAAGTGGCACAAGTAGTTCAGAGACCTCATGGAGAAGGTCGCTGAGGAAAACTTCTGCTTCCCATATCTGTCCGTCATCCTAGATTCCTTATTAGGGGGATGGACAGACGAAGAAGTTTCAGCCAACTCCTTTTTTGTGGCCGCTGCTACCACCATGGCATCAACGGGAACACCCTTCATCAGAAATTGCTTGCCCTGTGGTGCAGTAATAAATTTTGTGGGTCTTCGGGGGGTTGGTTCCACTGTGTCTGGGGCTGACCACGCCTTCCGAGCCACCACAGACATCAGTGGATCAAAAGGCGGAGACACCCAGGAGGTGGAGGGTCGGGAACCAAATGCGTCCAGGAATACTGACTCATCCTCGGAAGGGTTAAGGGTAGTCCAGTTCCCCCTCTGCCTAAGTATCTCAAGGATGTCTGAGAAAGAGACGTCCTCAGAGGGGGATCTTGGGGACCCTTCAGAATCCTCTAAGTTGGTATCTGAAGTGACAGACTCAGGGGAGTCAACATGCTTCCTCTTGCATTTCCTCTTTCGAGGGGGCTCCTCTGAATGATTAGGGGAGGCCTCGGAAGAGGAAGATACACCCAATGGGGTGCTCTGGAGTGCTTGTTCCCACGCTTGGGGTCTGGAGGAGGGGCAGAGGCAGACGCAGGCACCACGGAGGGAGGAGCCGATGAGGCTGATCATGGGGCTGACTCAGAGGCCAGCACACTCCTCATGACCTCGAAGGCGCCCCTTCCCGATAGCGGAGAAGGCTCCGACTCCGAAGAGACCGGCATCCTTCCCGGCACCGAGAGAGAGGGTTCCAAAGCCGATATAGGAGCCAAACTCACCTGCGCCGAAGCTCCAAGAGGGAGAACAGGGTCGGACAAGGGTCTGATGCCACTCGCCCCCTCGGAGCCGACGAGGGAGTCCCGGCGCCCAGATCCCTCCAAGGAAAGCACCATGGAGGTGATCGGAGCCAACGAGGGAACCAAAACGGTAGGTATCGGTGCCGACGGTTCCACGATCTGAGCCCCAGCAAGCTCCGGCTCCGAACTCAAGGCATGAGTCGAAGGAGGAACTACTACAGAAACAGGCAGAGCCGAACCCTGATGAGGGGGGCTGGATAACATTTTAGCCAGGGCCTGTGATTTTAGAAGCCTGCTCACCACTCACTCCAAATCATGGTCAGATAGTCTAGAAGACCAAGAAGAGTGGGATCGGTGACTTCGCTCCGACTGTAACAGAGGTGAACCCGGAGCCGAGTGTATCGACTCTAGGGATGGAGATCTAGAGCGTTTTCGGCTCCCTGACGGTTCCGACACCAGAGTCGGGGCTGACTGGGAGATAGGTACTTCGGTTCCAGCCAGAACTGAAGTTGAAGCAGATGCCACACCTGACGATGGCTCCGAACTGGGAGTTGACGGCTTCATTGGTTTAGAGGGTTTCACTGGCTGGGCTGTAGCCAGTGACCCTTCAGGTTTGAGCAAACCCCTAAGGATTAGCTTATTCCTATGCTCCTGCAGGACTCTTGGACTAAAGGCGTGGCACACCGAACAAGAGTCCTGCAGGTGTAGGGCGCCCAAACAGTAGACACAAGAAGTGTGACCATCTGTCAGAGACATCTTCTAACAGCATGAGTCACACTTCTTGAATCTTTAGACATTCCTGTAAAAGGAAAAATCAATCACAGAGAAAAAGTAACAGAAGGGAAGTAGGTAACGAGTAAAACACACGCACTCAACACAAGTTACCACACCCTAACAGCACACACACTCTATTATCCAAGAAAAAGTAAATAAACCTACTGATCTACAACAATTTCTAATAAAAAACTACTACATAAAAAATCAAGAACAAGGATTAGCCTCTAACTAAAAACTGCTAACTTGAAGAAGCAAACGGGAGGGGGGGGGCTCTCTAACAAGAAAACGAGTTTCCAAGGGAAGGAGACTAAATTACAAATAGATAACTACAACTACTATAACTACTATAACTATTCTAAACACCAACTATAATATAAAGTTTTATATATGCTAACAATAAAATCGAAAAATATGACCTGAGCCAGCAAAAGCAACCTCGCAGCAGAAGCGGCAAACGAGATCTGGGTATCTAGCGCCAGGCATCATGGGATATAGGGGGGCCTTGAGCCAGTAAGCAGCTCTCGACCTTTTGAAGATGGCCGAGTCGGAGCCGAGGATCAGCTCCGAACCCAACCAGCAAGAATGAAGGCAAGATAGACAACAACATCAAATGTTGTGTTTTATATGTGTTCAAGTTTGTTAGAGGATAAGATTATGGTATGGTTAGAGTAATGGCAAGGTTAGAAGTTAGCTTTAGTGTTTTGTATGTTTGCTGCTGTATTTGAAGTCTGTGTGTGTATGTATGTGTGTGTGTGTGTGTGTGTGTGTGTGTGTGTGTGTGTGTGTGTGTGTGTGTGTGTGTGTGTGTGTGTGTGTGTCTTGTGTAGTCATATGGGCTAAACCCTGCCATTGCCCCTTACTCAAAATCCCTTTCCCTTTCCCAAGCAAATTAAATCTGAAGGTATTGTCACAGTTTCTTTTCTAGTTGCGTGATCGCAAAAAAGGTTTTCTTTTTGCAATTAGTGTAGTTTCAATGTTTTTTCAATAGAAGTGATCTTCAACTTGCAGAAATTGAGGTAGTATGTATTGTTTCTGCACACTGCTTTTAGGGAACATACTTCTGTACTTATATGGCAAGAATTTACACTAATCTTTGATCACAAACCACTGACAACAATATTTAACAATAAAAATTTAAATCCTTCACATAGAATGTATTGATGGCCACTGAGATTGCAGATATTTCATAGCTTAAAGAGCAGTGTAAGAGAGGAAACAACATTGCTGTCATAGTATTCAAGAGTGGCAATTGAGGAGCCAAAAAGACAGGATAAAGTGCATGATCTGAACATGATAGATGAATATGCAATCCCAAGAGCCCAGACTGAGGAAAAAGACAAATATAGGAACAGAAAAAGATACAATGTTATCAACAAGTAGAAGAACCGTACATGATTAATGCATTACAAGAAAAACAAAGATGACTAGGATGCTAAGATTATAAAAATATATGAGACATAAAGATGAAAGTGCCTTTGAAGCACATCTGTTGCTGGTGAGAACAACAATGGCTAGAGAAAAGAATATATTCCCCAACATGAGTGACATGATAGCAAAAATTAAAAAAAAAATGTTGTCTTGTTAAACTCACGCAGAGCAAAGGTAAAATGTGAATTTCTGGTGATAATGGAGAACATCAGACAATGTGTATGTCACACTGAAGAATGAAGATGCCGTTACTGCATTATGTCACTGCCAACAGCAATATGACATCATGAAGGGTTTTTTTTAATCCACTTACAAAGGTAATAAAACATCAACATTCACTTTATGACCATTAAGATGTAATTAGCTCTAATGCCTGTCATTACTGACTGTAGACCTCAGTTATTTAGCAGAAAACCAAAAATTTCCAGAGGGACAGGGCAAAACAGGAGGCAAAAATCACAGACGTTAAAGTTAATGGAACAACAAGTTTTGCATCAACACAAATTTTCTGAACTATGAAGTGCTAATGTCTGGTATTGAATAACTGTATTTTTCAGTGCTTTACCAAAAAAATCAAAGGCAAAATCAAGGTTGTTCTGCAAAATCACACAACCATAGAAAGGTTGTATGTTAGCACTTCAAGTGAAAGATCTCTTATTGTTGGCTACTGGGTTTTTTTTAAGTTGTTTGCTGACATTTTGTCTGACATGATAACATACTGTACAGCAAGCCAAGCTAATGTCATAACATTATAAGCAGTATGCAAGCACACTGCTGGAGACCAGTGCTGTCCATTATTGCTGAATTATCAAAGGAAGGTCAGTATAATTATATGAGCTAAGCTACATTGGGGACTGTCAGGGTCCCATTAATGGAGCCTGTAAGAGATGCATCAGCCAACATTATTATCCCAGCACTAGATGTGATTTACACAATGTTTGGAATACCAGCCAGTATAAAATCAAATAATGGCCCACTTTTTTTAATGCTCAGCATTCAGACTGTTTTTTGACCTACAGGAAATAGTGCAGAGAAGAGCATTTCCACTGTGGCAACAGACAAATGTCATGGTGCTGAGATTTAAAGCAAACAAAGACAAAACCACAATTACTGAAAATGAGGAAGGCATACCACAGAGGTAGCAGTTAAACAGCATGCAGGAAGAGAATATGAGGAAATTCTATACATCTAGGGGTGACACCAGACATTCCGATGTTTAGATATGAATTTAAATTGAAATTCCATTAGTGAGCCAAGATATAGACACAGGTGAAGGCAGACATCTCCCATATACACACAGAATACAGGCTTTTAATGAATTATTTATTTAACTGATTTTTTTTTCAACAAAAGTAACAGCTTGTTTTCTTTATACTTCTACATCATATTCTCTCCTAGTGGCAGAGTGGTAATCACTAGTCAGCTTTACAAGCTGATAGGCAGCTGTACTGGTAGTGTGTGTGAGTGTGTGTGTGTGTGTGTGTGTGTGTGTGTGTGTGTGTGTGTGTGTGTGTGTGTGTGTGTGTGTGTGTGTGTGTGTGTGTGCGCGCATGTGCATGCGTGTATGCGTGTCTCAGTGTCACTACTTGAGTTACCATTATTTCTTGTTAGAGAAGTATTCTGCTTAAACTGATGGTTGGAATATTTGGATTTGTAAGTTTTTTTTATCTGGAGCATTTCTCCCTGGGTCGCCACTGAAAACTGGCTTTGTTCCAAGTCAGACTTTCACAGTAAACAAATATTAATTAATTAATAAATAAATAAATAAAGTAAATCCAAGACTTTTGAAACGATTTCCCTAAGAGCTTTGGTTGGTCTTTTTCCCACTCCATATTATAAAATGCTCAATACAACTATATGTTAATTACCACTTTGGAAGAACAGAATATGTGGCCCTGCAGCTCCTGGTAGCTCTGAACTGTAAAGGACAGCTTTTAGGTGGCCAAGAGCATGAAGCAGATACTATCTGTTGTCACATCCTGCAGGACTGGGGTTTAAATACTGGCTTGCTGTTTAATATGCACTTCTCTACTTTATATTTTTGAGGTATACAATTGATTTGAGTTATTCTTTGTGGCCTCTACTCCCATTTTCTGTACTCAGTACAGTCTTTGGCGATTGCTTATATTAAGACACACTAGAATGCACAGTAGCAAGTGTCACCCCCCCCCATATGACATAGGCCAACGTTACATGGTCAGACCTACTTAGAGCTGATGTTTTTAAGCAAATGAGATGTAAAAAAACAGACATGTAATGTCCATTGAGGGCTTAAGCCCCAACATCCCCCCCCAAAAAAGTCAGCAAAGCACTTAAAACTGTGTATAGCAGGGGAAGCAGCCCCTTTGCTGGATGTGCATGGCTGTCCTTCACTAATATTAAGTTTGTAATACCCAATATTAGTGGAGGTGGGGTTACATCAAGGATCAGCTCTGAGCCCTTTCTTATTTGCAATGGTGATGGACAGGTTGACAGACGAGATCAGACAGGAGTCCCCGTGGACTATGATGTTTTCAGATGACATTGTGATCTATAGTGAGAGTAGGGAACAGGTGGAGGAGACCCTGGAGAGATGGAGATATGCTCTAGAGAGAAGAGGAATGAAGATCAGCAGGACTAAGACCAAATATATGTGTGTGAATGAGAGGGAGGATAGAGGAATGGTGAGGATGCAAGGAGTACAGGTGGCAAAGGTGGATGAGTTTAAATACTTGGGGTCAATAGTTCAGAGTAACAGTGAGCATGGAAGAGAGGTGAAGAAGAGAGTACAGGCAGGATGGAGTGGGTAGAGAAGAGTGTCAGGAGTGATTTGTGACAGACGAGTACCTGTAAGAGTGAAAGGGAAGGTCTACAAGAGGGTAGTGAGACCAGCTATGTTATATGGGTTGGAGACAGTGGCACTGACAAAAAGGCAGGAGTTTGAGCTGGATGTGGCAGAATTAAAGATGTTAAGATTTGCACTGGGTGTGACGAGGGTGGACAGGATTAGGAATAAGTATATTAGAGGGTCAGCCCAGGTTGGAAGGTTTGGGGACAAAGCCAGGGAGGCACGATCACATTGGTTTGGACATGTGCTAAGGAGGGATGCTGAGTATATTGTGAAAAAGATGCTAAGGATGAAGCTACCAGGTAACAGGAAAAGAGGAAGGCCTAAGATAAGGTTTATGGATGTGGTGAGAGAGGACATGCAGGTGGTTGGTGTGACAGAGCAAGATGCAGAGGACAGGAAGAAATGAAAACAGATGATCTGCTGAGGTTCCATAAAGGTAATTTCAACTAGGTGTTGAGACTTCATGTCCTTTTGATACAGTATCTACTTACAAAAACATCACCGTACCACAAGATGGGTTGTTGAACTGGTATAAAAAAATAAAAGCACAGTCTGCCTCTGTCCAGGTTTTTGAACAGTTATATAGCTCTACCACAGCCTGTATAAATGTTAAACTATGTTCTTTCATATAAAACATGGCCTCACACGTACAGAGTGTGAAAAAAAAATTGCATTTTAACGTGGCACCATTACCTCGTTTTTATGTGTAGTACTGCTGTGTCCTATATGCAGCAAAAATGATTGCAGTATACCTGCAGAGCAGTGTAGGTTACAGTAACTGAGATACATTAAAACATTTTTAAAGACACCGGGCATTATAGTTTTAAGCAGTAATCAGTTTATGTGGTCGTATCCAATTGTTTTGTCAAATAAAGGTTAAACCAGGAGTTAGAATGTCTACTTAGATATACTAAACATGAATTATGATCCAGCATATATAGTATTATTAACCATGGTGTACTAATGAATGACAGGCTCTCATTATCATCCATAGGCTAATAGTATGTACGAATGAAACAATATTAGTTCAAATTTCTGAAATGGTGTATAGTGCCTTATAAGTACCATACAGTAAGTGAAATAAAATCTTTAGTAATGGTTTGCAATAAATTATTAGATTTTATTAAGGTTTATATATGTATCTGCATTATATGAAAGTTACAAATGTATGTCTTCATGTCACTGTTTCAAGCTGTAAACTCCAAAGTCTACCTTGAAAATGTAAGCTAGGTATGTTTTCTGACAAACTAACACGAAATAAATACACCAGAAAATAACCCAACAGATGTAACAATGGAACAATGATTAATTGCACCATCCAACTGGAATCAAACTGCCATTAAGACATTTTGCGCTTGCATTTGTGAGCACAGAAAACTGCCACCCCCGTTTAACATTTGTGAAAGTTTGTTACTATGTACTTATCATAAAGTAACTTTTTATGTTTCCAGAATTTTCTCTTCAGTGCTTTATTATCCTTGTTAAATGCTTTTCCTCTTACATTATTTTTCAACTCATTATTTTTAACTAAATACTTATTTTCTTTAATACATCCTTTTTGTAGCAAATTTATTTCTCTCCTAAGACAGCCAAATATATGATCTCAATTTTATGCTAATGTGATCTCGAAAACTATCTAATAATAAAATAAAGAATGCTGCTGTAAACATAATTTAGTTTATTAAAATAAAAAAAGATAAGCTCTTTGATCTGTACATTACCAGATTTCATCAAATAATAGAAAAGCTATACACCCTGTCATTTATATAGCATTCAATTTAAAATCCTTATTGTGTCTTTCGGTTTTTTCCCGGTTAGGGGCCGCCACAGCAGAACTCTGGTCAGCTAATGATTGGCAGTAGATTTTTATGTGCTGGCTTGTCGGGCCTAACGCACAACCTTCAACGAAGGAACGCCCATTCACGCATGTCGACACACAGAAGACGCTCTAACTGAGAATCGAACGGGCAACGTCTAACTGTGAGGCGACAACGCTACCACAGCACTACACATACATGCATAATTTAATTAACCAAAACAATTCTTCCACCTTAAATACATTTAAATTGCTAGGAAGATAAGATTTCCACAAATCGAATGATGCATTAAAAGAACTAGGTCAGTAAAATAAAAATACATAAAAGATATTAAAACACCTTCTCCTTACGACTTTTACATCAAAACATTTAAAAACATTTGTATGCATTTCACAAGATCCCTGACTTTAACAGCAATACATTAATAGATATTTTATCATTAATTTTGGGGTACTGAGTAGCATTTACTCTAATTTGCTACAATAATTGGCAGTGTTCTTTACTTTATTTTTGTGACTGTTTTACACTGAGAACTGTTGCCCAATCTCTAACTTCTCCTTTTTGGGGAAGGTTCTTGAGAAGGTAGTTTATCACCAGCTGGAGTCATTTTCACTTGATCAGGCCATCTTAGATTCATTCCAGTCTGGTTTTAGGGCAAGACACAGTACTAAGATGGCTCTTACTAGAGTATTTAACTATCTCCTGGCTGTGAGAAACCAATATAACTATTCTATCCTGGTCCTTTTTTAGTGGACCATTCTATTTTTTGATCAATTAGAGCATTACTGTGGCGTCTCTCGTACTGTTCTGAATTGGTTTGCTTCTTACCTGTGAGGTCATACTCACAGGGTTGTGTCTGGTGTGCATTCCTGTTCCTCCTACCCACTGGAGTGTAGGGGTCCAAAGGGCTCTATTCTTGGTCCACTATTATTTATCATCTATCTATTGTAACTAGGAGACGTGCTTCACTTGAGAGGTATGCAATATCATTACTGTGCTGACAACACAGTTTTACTTCTCATTCCCCCAGGATACTGTGTCTACCATAATTCCTTTTCTTATGATTTGGATATTATCCATGACCGGATAGCCAGTAACAGTTAATAATTCTAAAATGGTACCAAGGTGTATTCATGCTAACATGAGGAGCTCTTCTCTCCCAGTTGTGATGATTTTCATATTCCCCATGGCAACAAAATGAAATTTGCGTTTAAGGTGCCCAGTCCTGGTATAGTCTTTGAAAACCAGCTGACAATTGAGGACCATATTTCAGCAGTTGGCAAGTCATCCTGTTTCCATTTTCAGAACATGTTCTTGATCAAGCATGTTATTCCTTCCAATGACCATTCTACAGTGGTTCACACTTTGATTTCCTCATGTTTTGATTATTGTAAATCACTTCTTGTTGGTTTTCCTGAGTCTGAACTTGCACATTTGCAACTTTTCTAAAATACAGCTGCACGCTTAATATCTGGTGTTTTGAGACATCAGCACATTATGCCAGTTCTGTGCATCTTACAGTGGCTTCCTGTGAGATGCCATATTATCTACAAGATTCTTCTTATGATGAGCCTCTCTTTCCATCATCATGGGCCATTATACTTAAAGGAACTTTTGCAAACTTCTACTCCTTCTCGTCCACTTGGTCCTAGTACAAAAAAAACACCTTTCTATTCCATTTCCAATATGGACTATTCTGTCCTCCATTCTTTCAGTTATCAAGGACCTACATTATTGAACCATCTTCTAGCCTAGCTTTGTGAAATACCCACAACTGTATGTTATAAAAGTGCTCTTAAAACATACTTGTTTGGTGTTGCATTTTCAGGATTATTCTTTTTTGATATGTACAGTGGTATGATCAAGTAGTTGAATTTGAATTTGATAATGTCTGCATTCAAAAATCCATGTAACTTTTTTTGTTTCATTATGTTTATTTTTTTCAGTACTGTTTATGGATGTGCTTTCAGCATTAATACTTTATTGGAAGACGTTTCAGTCCTTGGAGTTTTCTTGACTGTTTTCTTTTGATGTAATCTATTAGTTCAGGTAAAAAATGTTTCTTTTTTACTTTATTTTTCCACATGCATTATACAGCTGTCTTTCTAACTTAATTTGTAACATACTCCTCATTTGTAACATAGTTTTGCTCTGATTTCTTCAACTGTTTCCAAATGTGTGGTTCTATATATCCACAACCATCTCAATGAAAAAAACATTTTGTAATATTCTAACCCCCACTACCACCTACTATCACTAGGGAACAGGTCCTTAATGCTCTCTCTAAATCCAAGAACACTGCATCAATGGGCCCAGACAATATCCCAGGATGCCTTCTAAGCAGCATGAAACATGACCTATCAGAGCCTCTGGAATTATTATTTAACTATAGCCTCCAAACAGGCTTCATGCCTCATGAATGGAGAAAGGCAACAGTCATCCCTTTGCACAAAGGTGGGCCATCTACAGACCCTGGAAACTACAGATCCATAAGTCTCACTAGGCTTATATGTAAAGCTATGGAAAGAATTATCATGGAGATGATCAATAGAGATATAGTAAACCTCCAGATACTGGACCCAACCCATTCTGGTTTTGTCAAGGGTAGATCATGCCTACTCAACCTGGTGGACTTCTTTGAGAAGGTCACCAAAGCAATGGATGAGGGCAGAATCTTTCACACTGCCTACCTTGACCTGGCCAAGGCATTTGACACAATACCCCACTCGGGCATTGCTGACAAATTCAGGAGGTTAGGTACAAACCCGTATGTCACCCAGTGGATAGCCAAATGGCTCACAGACAGGACCCAGGAAGTTATAATTGGAGAGTCCACCTCTACAAAGAGGCCAGTCACAAGTGGAGTCCCTCAGGGATCAGACTGCTCCTTTTTGGCATTTACTTCTCAGAAGTCAAGGCCAATGTCAGTGGTGTCTGGCTGACTAAATTTTTAGATGATTGCAAATTATGAGCTGTCACTGAATCTCATACTGACACAAATGTTCTCCAGGAGGGGCTGACACAGACAAACAACTGGCTTCAGAGCCATGTACTAAAACTAAATGCCAAGAAATGCATAATAGTATCCTTTAGGAAGTCATCCATCCCCAGTAACTATCACTTTGACAACATACCCCTTAGAGTTGACCCAGTAGTCAGGGACCTATGGACACACATAGATAATAATCTAGCCTTCGATCATCATGTGTCTACAGTGGTGAGGAAATCCTTCTATGTTGTGCAACTTATAAACAAAGATATGGCATCTAAGTTCAAGGAAGTCATTGTTCCACTGTATTCGGCATTCATCAGACCTATCATTGAGTACAATGTCCCCTTTGGTATGTACCTAACCAGGCGTATCCAACAACTGGAACATCCACAGAGGTTCCTCACTAAAAAATACCGGGCATAAGTAATATGTCCTATGCTGACCACCTCAAGGCCCTATCCCTGTATTCTGTCTTCTACAGGCTTTTGAGGGGAGGTCTATGCCTGGCATGCAGGGCATCGTCAGAACCTATACTAATGGACCTCCTGCATATCCACAAAACAAACAGTACCATAATTGCCCATTCTAAAGACTTAAACATTGCCTGTGATATACATAGGACTTGCTGGAGAGATAGGTATGTATCCCACATACTATACTGTCTATGGAACAGGCTCCCCATCCATGTGAAGCAGAGTTCCTCCCTAACCCAATTCAAGTGCAACTTGGACAACTGAATGGGAAACCAGAAATGCATCCCTGGTTTGGCACCTATGTCTCTAATACAAACAGGTAACCTGTAAATGGTTCATCTCCCAGGCCCATGCTTACACTTATCAAGGGTATCAGAACTTGTCGGAGATTTGGGATTCAAGGCTAGGCTTAAAAAGGCCCTTGTGGTCGTTAGCCTAGTAAACACCTATGAACCTATAAACCTATTATATTTGAAATTGTGGTCTGTAATTCATGTATAATCTCCATCCTTGACCTTTTAAACTCCTGAATTTTATTGACTCCTTTAAGATATTTGAAAGTTCCTTGTCAGTTCTCCCTCTTCTCTTTTCCTAAGTGAGAACACTGTTTCCTTTTCCTTTCCTCACTTGGCTTCCAATACTTATTGCTTATTCTGCACTATCATAGTAACCCTTCTTTCATCCTTAGCCCTATATATGTCCCTGCAAACAAGGGGCATCCAGAACTGTCCATGTACTTCAGTGGGTCTCACCAACAGTTTAGAGAATTTATAAGTTCACATAATTTCATTTTAGTATTAGTACTTCCACATTTCCTACTTAGGTTTCCCTTATCTCTTCTTACCGTTTTCTAGCAATAATTTTCTACATACAAGTTATCTGGATTATTAACCTCAAGGTCTTTTTCAAATTCTTTAATAATAGTACATCATCCCTCACGTGTTTGCTTGCCTCGGAGCTCACCTTTAACTTTTCTTTTCAATTAAGTCTTTCCTGCCACACATAAGACCATTCCTTAGTTTTGCTAATACAATTTTCCTCTCCTGCTGTGATTGTGGTACATATGCATACATCTCAGTATTACCTGGAAATAGATTTACTTTCTTATCTGGCTATGTCCCCTGTGAGGTTCCACTACTAACTCATCTTTCTTCTCTAAAAACATCTGTGATGTCCCCACTCTGGACCAGTAATCAGACAGCCTCAATCCTCCACCACTGGCACAGAACAGGGACGTTTACTTGGAATACAAATGGATGCACTCAGTATTTCCAGATCCAGACCTCTCTGTATCAAACACAATTTCCCTTAAGAGCACACAGGGAACACACTTAGCCCAGGGTCTGGGTTTATCTATCAGTCTCCCTCCAAGTCCCCAGTAAGACTCTACATTGGCACAGCTGTAGGGTTAAGTCCTCAGCCTAATTTCCAAACCAAGTTTTCCAGCACCCTCTCTGTGAAATCAGTGATTCATGTCCCTGTTCCAAGTAGCTGATACACACACTCTTTGAAATTTAATTTCCATGCACACACACCTGGAAAAGGCTGGCGCAGATTACCTGCTCTACCAACTTTGCCCAGACTATAAGGTATATTCACTGCCACCAGTCAGTTACTATAAGGCTCTTAAAAGGGTATCCAATTATACTGAGTGAAATTAATATTAATACAAATGGTAATTTTGACCAAACAGCAAGGCTTTCAGGAGTGGCTACAGCTGTCAACAAATATATATATATATAAGTACTCTCAGAGATTAAAATATTCTCTATAAGACAAGCCACAATGAAAAGTTTAAATATTTTAATAATAAATAATAAAAGAACATGAAAAGATTAAATATCTATTTACAGTAAACACCAGAGTTTCAACCACAGGAAATATTAAAAACAACACAGCTGGAAAGACTCACACAGTTACAGAAAAACAATATTTAACTATTTTCACTATATTTTCCTAACTGATTTAGAGAATTACTATCCCTGGCCATTAATTGGCAGAAGGCAAGATGAAGTGGGTGAGTGGTCCTTGTCAGATCCAAGACAGAATACAGAATACTGACAGCAATCTCCTACTAATATCTAAATATTATTTCTGGCTTACAGAATGACATCACACACACACACACACACACACACACACACACACACACACACACACACACACACACACACACACACACACTCATCTGCTCATCTGACTCTATTTCCTGCACTATCCCCCATCACTAGAAGCTGACAGGGTTTTAGCACCTACATGTTAATAATACACACACAAGAGCATTGCTCAGATCTGATGCAGCTGCTGGAAGTCATAAAACCATTTTAACACTTCTACTCCTCCTACAGAGCTACTAAGCCAGGCTTCTCATAGACATTTCATCTCTGGCTTCGATCAAAACTGTGAGATAACATCTGGATAACCTAAGCCCAGTAGTTTAATTTTCTTACTATTTTTGAAGTTTGAGATTAACTTCTTCTCTTTCAGTATCCTGTGTCAGAACATATAAATTTAATTCAGTTATAATAATGCATGTACATTTTTTTTCTTTCTAGCAGGGCAAACATTTGATACATTTTAACACAAGCACCTTTACAAATGCATTTTTCAACACAAGCATCTGTACAAATCAGATATACAAATGACATATAATTCCTTACAAAATTCCAGCTAGCTGTGCTGGTGTATGTTATACATCCACTGCTCTACTTCTCCTGGCATGGCTGGCAGTAATCGTCACAACATCCAATTGTCATTGCTTTCTATGACTGGCTTAGCAGAGAGTTATATATGCAAGTTACCATTTTTCCAGACACTCAAAAGTAGTGTAACTTTGATATCAATCTCCTTTCTGGCAAGGTGCCAAATACCTTTTGAATTCCAGATAAACCACACCCAGAGTTTTATCTAGACTCATATCATAGCTACCCGGTCAAAGATCACCACCATATTTGTCTGGGATGATGCACCTGGTGCAAATCCATGGTGCCTGGCTCCCTGCATTCCTTTTACTCCAGGTTCTTGGAACAGGGTTTTCTTCAGGTGGAATTTTATTTCCCAACCCCCAAAGGTCAAAAATAAAAAGGTCTATAATTATCTATCTCCACTATGCTCCAGTTCTTGTACAGCAGAGTTATGTCTGCCTTCCTCCAGTCCCATCTCTAATGATTTATTAAAGAGCTGTGAAAGTGATGTGGCTAGTTCCTCCCTTGGTTATGTTAGAACTCAGCAGTGATTCCAGTTTGAGCACACTGCCTTATCAGCCTTCATTTTAAAAGTATTTTCATTTCCCTTTCTTTGGTGAAGACACTTGGATCATCTCCCCCAGGAAGAACATTCCTGTTGTCTGGTAAAGTCCTAATGTCTTTTTATGAAGATGTTCCAAAAGTGTCCATTATCAGAGTGTGTAACAACTCAGTACTTTGGTATAGCCACAGCTTCCTGATCTTTGCTTGGTAGACAATCAGTTCTCTTTTTATGTAACTCATATTGTGTTGTGGCCAGTATTCAACAAATTACCAGACTCCACTTTCTAAATCTAAAGTGCTCTGCTCTGACCATAGCCAGTTTTCGGCACCTGCAAACCCAGCAGTCGCTGGGGGCTCATGGTATCAGTGATCCTCAACCACAGCAAGTTGCCTTATTTTGATGTTTTGTTGCATGTTTGTCAACCAAGAGCTAGTGTAGCATTCCTGGCTATTTAGTAAACCAGGTGGGTAGTAATAACATGTTGGATAAAGAATCCTAAGGAGCTCCGCCATTTCTTCTCCTTTAAAATTTAAAGAAATTGCTGGTTGCAGTGACGGAGTTTTTTCAACAAGCAGGCTTCTTATTTCATTACATGTCTAATCACTGACATACTGTCCCTGACTTAGTTAAATCCTGGAGGTGGGCATTCTCCCCACCAAATCTAACATTATAGCTGGCAATGGTTATCTGCTATACCCATGGCTGCAGGGAGCCCACCTAGCTGTGTGAAGGCCTTGTAAAAGCTACTGTTGGTTGAGAGAAATGAGGAGAAAAAAAAACATTCCCATTGTGACAAAGGGGGATACTTCCAGCACAGCTCTCTGGAATTTTGTAAATAATTATATGTCATTTGTGAATATCAACATGATCTATATAAGATGCTTGTGTTACAACTGTATTAGAACTATATGTTATGTGCATATCAAACTGGTTTGTACAGACGTGTGTTAAAAAGGTAGTTGATAAAGTGCTTGTGCTTAAAGTGTAACCACAGTGTGCCCTGCTGGAAGAGAACAGAAATGTACATGCACTATTTTAGCTGTTTAAATTTATATATTTTAACAGTGGAAACTGGAATACAGGAAGTTAACTTCAGAAAAATAACTGAAATTAAATTACTTTATAGCTGCACCATAAAATATGGTACCTTTCAGTTTCAATGCAGAAAGGAGACACAATGTCTAAAACTAGGGAACTTTCTGTATTGTCTCTAGGGTGAAATAATTACTAGTCTTGAAATGTGAAGGAATGTAATTCTTTTATGACTTCCAGCATCTGCCAAAGATCTGAGGTCTATGTATTTTCACAGGTAAATGCTAAATACTGTCAGCTTCTAGTAGTGGGTGCTTCACCTGGGATAGAGTCAGATGACAAGAAATGATGTCATTCTGCAAACTATCCCAGTAGTAATATTTGAGATATTAAGTTGAGAACTCTCTGAGAGAGACAGGGCATTCTGCAGTCTGTCTTGAACCTGACAAACCTGGCAACAAGAACCATTCACCAAATCTGCCTTGCTCTGATGAAGTAAGCTACTAGGGAATAGTATAATATTCTTAGATATATTTGGGAATATAGCAAAGCTTACTTTAGATATTTGTCTTTATTTATTTGAGACTGTCCTGCAATGTTGATTTAAATATTTCCTGTGATTTTGAACTCTGATGTCACTGTGACTATATACTAAGTATTTTCTTGTTATTTTATTATTTATTATTAAACATATTTAAACCTTTCATTGTGGCTGATCTGTGTAGAGATATTTAGTTTTCAGAGTACTTCCATATTTATTTGGTGACACTGTGTGGGCCACTCCTAATAGCCTTGCTCTTGATCAAACTATCATTTGTATTAATATTAATATTACATAGTAAGATTTGACACCCTTTGTTAAGGGCCTTAAAATAGCTGATAAAGAGTTGTCTGGTGGAAGTGATAACTACCTCATAGTCTGGGAAAAAGGAGGCATAGCTAGTAAACCTGTGCCAGACTTTCCCAGGTGCGTGTGTGTGTGTGTGTGTGTGTGTGTGTGTGTGTGTGTGTGTGTGTGTGCACGTTTGTGTGTGAAATCAAGCCTCAAAGAGTGTGTGTCAGCTACTTGGGCAGGGACACAAAGGACTGATTGGACGGAGAAGGTCCTGGAGGTCTTGGCTTGGCCACTCAGCTGAGATCTCACCTCTATAGCTGTGCCAGTGGGGAGTCTTATTGGGGATCTGGACAATGAAGGAGAAACCAGCCCCAGACTGACTGTGGTCTTTGTGTGCTCTTAAGAGAAATTGCATTTGATGCAGAGAGCTGCATCTGGAAATATTGTGTGTGTACTTGTCATCCACCCAGTCTATGTCCCACACTGTTGCCAGCGGTGAAGACAGAGGCTCCTTGATTACTAGTCCAGTGGTGGGTCATCACACTCATATTATGCACTTTATTCTAAGCAAGGTTGTGATACGACCCTTTTAGGATAAAGCCTGTAATCACTGAATGAGTGCGAACAAAGTAAGTACAAGAGATCGGCAGCCCAGAGTAAGTGATCTCAGCTCTTACCTTGGACTTTAAGAAGAGCACATACTCCTTATCCTCATGGCTGGTTTTCTGTTTCAAGGAGTTTTATAAATACTGTGAGGACACCAGATACTATAACATAAACTTCTTCACTCAAAAAAATCTGTGCAAAATCAAAGATAATGGTGGTATAAAGGCTCAAAATCAGAAATAATTTTAAATATTAATCTAATTCACTTAAAAGTTAATAAAATAACACGTTTTGCATCAACATGCATTTTCTGAATCATAAAAAAGTATGAATCTCTTAATATCTGGTATTACTGGCTGTCTGCAATCCTGAATGATTTACCAGAAAATCTAAATTTTTAAGAAGGACAGAGCAAAAAAATTAGGTAAAATGAGGGACAGTGACAACTGAGGTGAATAAAAGTGACTTACCCACTGCTGTTCTTTGATGACTGCTAAACAGCAGCTACTGATGTGCTGTGGCAGTAGAAGTGTCCCATCATGTATTACTATCTGCTGATGTCAGTGTAACACTAGTATTACAATGGCGTATGGTGATTCACTTATAATCACAAATATAGACCTTACACATAATAGATACCTAGCTTTGGTGTTTTAGCAGGTTCAAGATGTGTATGAAATCAAATAATCACTGGCACAAAGGCACAACACGTAGCATTGTCATTTCACAGTGTTTTGCTCTGTTTGAGTATTTGGCTTTAGATTTTTCTGTGTTGAGTCTGCTTGTCCTCCCTGTCACTGCATGGATTTACTTTTGTGATCGAGTTTCCTCCAGTACCCAAAGGTATGCTGTAGGTGAACTGTTTTTTTTTTATCAATTTCTCTGAAGGTGAGCATGCAGCATGTATGTATGTGTTTGTGTATGTTATAACAGACCTGGGTTGTCAGGGACAGTGGCATTGTGTGTGTGCTTGCATGTGTCTGCGTGTGCAAGTATAACTGATTTTTATTTATGGGCACATGCAATAATGATGGGTACATACATAACTCTTCTTTGTAGTGGCAAAAAGCAGTTAACAAGTAATTATCTTTCAAAAATAATGCAAAAATACATCACAGAACATTCAGACACTTAGATTGCATAGGGGTCTGGTGGCCTCCATATCCCTGACTGTATCAATGGATTTTAACATGGATTTAGTGCTAAAAAAAATCAGTATAACTTGTGTAGGTATAATGTATTGTCTAGGAGCAACAAGTTAGAATACATTACTGTGAACATTATTTTTTCACTTTCCAAATAATCACAAATCAGGCACATATACAAGTGGCTGCCTTTTGGGGATAGGTGTAGGAGACATGCTATATATATATATATATATATATATATATATATATATATATATATATATAAACAGTTGTCACTAGACACACATAATTATGGGCAATTAAACCTTTGCTTTCATTCTGCTATGAAATGAGGTAGCTGCAGAAACAGTGGCCATCTTTTATTTTGAATAAAAGGGGTATGGAAGCAGTCTGTTTTTCCTGATAGGATTTATGTATCCTTTCAAACATTTGCCTTGTTAGTTTATTGTGAGCTATTATTTTGTCAACTTTGAACATTAAGCCTTGGGCACAATTTATGTCTTCCTCAAAAGAAAAAAATAGGACTAAACATGTTTTCTTACTCATGATTTTTGTTCAGGTCACCACTGGATCAAAAAGTTGTGAAAATATTCTAAAATGCACCTCAGAGCATTTATAACCCTCTGGCTTCTGGGGCCCAGCATGGCTTAATTCATTTATTTCTGGCATAGTTATTACTGTGCTTTCATGGTTAGTTAAGGTCAATTAAAAGGATACAATTACAATAAAATGTAAAGTTGAACAGCAATGCTGAATTTCTTTCTTTCTTTCTTTCTTTCTTTCTTTCTTTCTTTCTTTCTTTCTTTCTTTCCTAAGTCATAATTTTTGTTCAAGCCATCACTGGATGAAAAGGTTGTTAAAAAAACTAAAATGCACTCCAGAGCCTCTAGAAAGCCATGGTTTCCCAAAAAAAAAGCTTAATAGTGAGACTAAATGTGAGAAATGGGGGAAAATAATTTGGGGAAAAAGTGGGGGAGCTGAAACAGTAGGCAGTGGGGGACACCACAGAGGCCTTTACCTAAGTCTCTGTTTCACCTAAGGCTGGTCCTGTATATAGGGTTGGTGTAACATCATTGCACCTAAATGTGAGTCACTGTGAATGACACTCTGTGAGATGGATCAACATGGTGTTGTACACATGCCTGTTGTAATATAAGAGCATTGTAGCTACAGGTCAGCCTGTGCCTACTACTCCTAAAACTTTTCAGCATGAACTAAAAGGTTGCTTAGGACGGGAGACAGTGACAGGATGATACTTGGACTGGAAGTGTCCAGGGGTACCCTAACTTGACACCTGCTATGGGCCCTGCCTCTGACATAATTAAATTTACTTACATGTTTAATGAAAACCAACACAAGTCAATGCAGCAAAGTGTAATGTCACTGTAGGTAGAATTCTATAACAGTAAATATATTGTATATAGGTATCTTTGCCTACTTGGAATTGAGTGTCATGTATTGTATATAGGTATCTTTGCCTACTTGGAATTGAGTGACATGTATTGTATATAGGTATCTTTGTCTACTTGGAATTGAGTGGCATGTATTGTATATAGGTATCTTTGCCTACTTGCAATTGAGTGACATGTATTGTATATAGGTATCTTTGCCTACTTGGAATTGAGTGGCATGTATTGTATATAGGTATCTTTGCCTACTTGCAATTGAGTGACATGTATTGTATATAGGTATCTTTGTCTACTTGGAATTGAGTGGCATGTATTGTATATAGGTATCTTTGCCTACTTGGTATTGAGTGGCATGTATTGCATGTAGGTATATTTGTCTACTTTGAATTGAGTGGCATGTAATGTATATAGGTATCTTTGCCTACCTGGTATTGAGTGGCATGTATTGTATATAGGTATCTTTGTCTACTTGGAATTGAGTGGCATGTATTGTATATAGGTATCTTTGCCTACTTGAATTGAGTGGCATGCTGTTAATGAGCAGTTCAGTGTACAACTTCTGTTCACAAACTAAAAGGAAATTTATTTTGGCATAGCTCTCAATCTTCCACTTCCCAAATGTGGAACACTGCTTCTCACAATCTGTAACAAGTAAGCAAAATTTGGAATACATTCTAAAACCTATAAATATAAAAAAGGCCACCAGATACCACCAAATATCCAGTCCACAGATAAATAAAAAACGAAAAGTCACCAAAAAGTTGTGTAGACAGGAAAACGGCCAAATTTAAAAGTGTATTTAGTATGTATTGTATTACATCTGATGAAGCAGTTTTTCTGCGAATGACTCATGGTTTGCTTGCAATAAAGTGTATTCTTACTGAATTATTTGGCCGTTTTCCTGTCTACACAACTTTTTGGTGACAAATTCTAAAACCTAATAACAACTTCAGCTAAGATTTGGAAACTCACAACATAGTTAATAACTGTTTCTTCATGCTTTCAAAACTATTGTTGGTGAATTAATATAATTTATTTCTTACCATGCATATTAATTAAAAATTCTTAACAATCAATGTGTCAGACCTTTTTGTTTTGGTACATGGAATTTTCAGGACCCAACATGGGGAATGTTCCTCATAATGAAATATAGCTGAGAGGTATGTGTTTTGTGAATAGCAGTCTATGAGCAAAGTTACTGTCTGTGGAAAAACAAATACTTTTGCAATATGCAACAAGAAACACTAGAGGGCTCAGCATTTTGTATGTTTGCTAGAATATAGGTCATTTTTCAACACACATATATTTATATACGTATACACACATGCATACATACATAAAGTAAGACAGGACACACACATATGAAAAAGTACATGACATTTCTGACTGTAATGCAACTCCTATAATAAAATAACACAAATGCAAACCCTTTTTTATGGAAAACTGCATTTGGAAACTGTCATCAGGTTGCTTATTTCATAATTAATGTTCGGTAAAAGAGGAAATAGGTACAGGAACTGTGCACTTCCTGTGGTACAAACAGCACAACAGCTAAGTTCCTGTGCATTCCTGCTCACTTTCATTACACCGAGTAAGATATACTGACTTGTTGAAATACATTACTTAAGTTTTTGAGATATTGGGTGTGGTGATTAAGTGCAATAAACATTAGCAACATCTTTTATTTCTGATGGACTTTTTCTTCCTTCTCTACAGATCTAGACACACACACACGCACACACACACACACACACACACACACACACACACACACACACACACACACACACACACACACACGCTCGTTTAATTCCCAAAGCTGGGCATTTCAGGAGTCATGTAATTTCTAGTTTCTTATTTGATTCCTTCTTTCTTTGATTATTTATTTATTGCCCCTCCTGCTTGACTGTATTCTATCCCTACCCCACCTCAACCCACTCCCAAAGCCGTACAGGCCAGTTTGTTCCCCACTCCCCATGGTGCAGCACCCCACATCACTCCATGCAGCATTTTCCATTTCCAGGGGAGATTTTTTAATCATACCTGTTACAAGTGTATTGGAAGGAAAGGCTCAAGCAACAAGCAGCTGACATTAATAGATGGTGACTTTTTCCTCTATTTGCTCCTGTTATTCCACAGGCTGTTACTGCGTATTCCATGTGCAATGCATGCAACATTCGACCATTAATATCTTTGGTTACTCATTGTTATTTTACAAGCAGGCTCAGCTACCCCCAAATAGAGTACCCAGGCCTAGCCTTCTTCTCTCAACCAAAACATTCTCATACAGTGGACTGTAACATTCCTTCCCCCACTGACAGGGTTGACCAATGGACTTTCATTCCAAAATGGCTACTTGGGTACATGTGTACTACTTGAACAGCTGTTACCTGCATCATATTCAGGGCCACAGCTACTATACCAGAGCAGTTCAATTGCCTCCATCTGAGTCTTTTTTCCCCTCTCCTATCACTGTCTTAAAGGAGGAAGAGGAACTTCAGGAAGTGACTTCTAATAGTTGCAGAGGCTGTGGAACACAATTTCACTCAAACCAGTGAGGAATAACTAATATCACATGGGTACTACCTCACCCAACTGCACAGTGGTCTCCAAAAAAATTCCAAATTAACCACTCTCTTGTTCCATCTCTCAGTGACCATTTCACCAATCTTCTGCATGTATTAAACCAAAATACTATCTTCCACCCAACCTTGGCCTCTAACCTGTTACACTTTAAAGTGATGTAAATTAAAAATGATCTGTGCATGTGCTGCAGAGTAAAAATGCCAACAAAACATAGAATGTTTTAATTGGAATAGTTTGTGCTTCCCAAGAACAGCACTTGCATCTCACCAATGGGAGGGCTGGAAATGGGCATAACATGTCTATCTGTCAAGACATACGACTGCAATCCTGTTCATTAATGCATATCTCTCAACCTCTAAGCACAAGAAATCTGGGTAAAGTGAAAAATAATGGGGCTGGGAGAGAACAAAGGCCTGAAATATGAACACATTTTAAATAATGTTTTTATAAACTTAGAAAGATGCTAGAATGAAAGGTGTTGTGATATCATGCATTTTCCAAAGGATATGGAGTCTGAAACTCAAATGTCTGCCAATATTTAGTGACTTCAGTCCTCAATGATTTGCAGAAAACCGCAAATTTTATCAACAACAGACCAGAAATGTGATGCAAAAATCTGGACATTTGAGAGTTATGACCAATTGTTTCATCATTATTTGTTTAATGATTGTTGGAGAAGTCCTGATTTTAAATAAAAAAATACAGGCACACCTTCAGCTTAGAAGTGTTAATCAAATGAACAAATAAATCAATAGCAACTTGGGTCTCCACCCACCTGACCAATTATAAATTAATGTTATTAAAAGAGCATGGCTTAAGGACTTAATAACAATATTGCAATGCTTGTATATACTAGATGTAGTGTTTTTCCTAAATAATAATGATGTATGTAAAAATGTATGATTTTTTACTCTATTCAGCACTCTGCAGTCATTTGCATATGGTCTTCCTGTTGCTTTTGTCTGCTTTTCAAATGTTTTCATGAAGATGACAGCATTGAAGGTGGGATCCGGTTTATTGCAATCTATATGACAAAGCAAATGTACAGAATAACTGGAAAACACTACCATAATTTTACAGCAGCTGTTCTTCTTGCCTGTTCATGTTCACATGTTCATAAGTAAATACTAGGCTGTTTTAAGCCTACTCAATAACCCGAGGTCAGAATCCAATCTTGTAGCTTGTGTCTATGAGGAAAAGACCTTAACCATTATGCTAAACCCACCTTCTCCTTCCCATATTACACACAGTGCTCCTCAGGCTGGTGCTGGTTAAACCTAGTGATGGCTGACTGCGGGGTGAGGGAAAGGATGCATTTATTTGTTGATGGCATCAAAGCTGGAGTGGTCATAAGGGACGCACAGCTTAGTTTTGTTATGACCTAATAATGCTGGCAAGATAAGCAGATGAGGGCACCACAGCATTTATAAAAAAGTGAAACTGTACACTTTGGCAATGGCATTAACCCTCTAATATCATGTAAGAATGAGGTACAGAAATTAAGTTATGGAAGACAAAGAAACAGGAGCATATTCATGTAGCCATTGCCACAAATTCTGACCACCCACAGAAGCATTAGACAACTGTAGCCAAAGTCAACAGGATGCCTGGCTGATTGATGAATAATGTGTAATAAAGAGAAGCCATCATGTTTCCCACAGTATGACATACTGTCAAGGTCTTACCTGAAGTGTTAGGGGCAGTTCTGGAGGCCATTCAAGGAGAGGACAAAGCTGGCTGAGGGCATGTGGAGGCAGGCCACAAGGATGGTAAGAGGCATGGGAGGGTTAGGAGGGCCCTGAGGGGATGGATTATGAGGAAAACTGAGCGCACTAAGGATATATTCCACTGAATGGAGCAAGGAGGTATGTGATAGATCTATCAAACTCTGCGTGCATGTGTGTGTACGCATGTATAAACTGGTATATACATAGACAGAAAAATAAAGGCAGAGGTAGATCAGGACCAGCCTTACCTCTGAGTGGGTAAGATTGAGGAGGGCAGGCAGTGAAGGGCTGGGTGCCAAAAACGGGTATGTCACCCTCAGCACCAACAACTTCGTCTAGCTCCATTAGCCATTTCTAGATCCCAGAGCCTCTGCAGTCTCATGAACCCTTATGGATCATTCCCTTCTCCTCTGTACATTTATTGTAATATGAGCTCAGGTAGTATTTGGGAAAGTGAGACAAGTATGTTGTGGTTTGTAAAGTCTGCTCTTCCAAACTTTAGCCTTATAGCAAACTCGTAGTTCATACATCAGTGTCATGCACATTGCAGGACAATATTTGCCAAACCATTAGTACTTCTACATCTTGCTGGACAAATAGTCATTGACCTCAAATAAAGCCTAACCAAAACAGCTCATAGGTTTTTATTAGGTTAACAACCACTAGGACACTTACAAGCTTAGCCCAGCACCCCAAAAATTTCCTTTTCAAAGGTGAGAATCAAAATCTGTACATTGTGACTGTGACGTAAACACCTTAACCTATATCAACCCCAATCAACATCAGTCCAAGGTAGATTCAGTAAGGGAAGCACATCACGCACACTCCCTCACAAATGCACAGACCACTCACCTCGTTTTCTGTTTTGTCTGGATTCATCCCAAAGTCTCAGCAACTAATACTCACCCACAGAAAGTTGTTGGATCAGAAGAAGAGCATACATTTAGAAAAACTGCTTGAAAACAAAGCAAACTCCCTGTGAAGACTGCTTTTAATAGTCCCACTGTATGTATGCTACAGGGATCTACCAGCTCCAAATAGAATATATTACTCTTCATGTAACATTTCCTATATGCTCATATCAGCTGACTAGTAGCCCCTTTAAAACTACTGCAAAGCTTGACATTTTGAAATTGTAGGACAATTAGAAAAAAGCCCTTCTCCAAACAAAACTCAATCCAAGCAACTCATGAGCAGTCAGGAAAAGGGCAGCACTTATCATCCTTAGCAGAATTTGTATTCTCTTATGTTGTTTTTCCCAAATGTCTTCTTTATTCCCATGTCACCTGACTGTGGGTATTGTCTGTCATTTCAGTGCAGGTTTGAAATGATACTAGCTGTCCAGAAAGGCTGACTATATACAAAGAGCAAAGCAAGCAGGAAATCCTATCAAAGTATCCCAACACACACACAAACACACACACACACACACACACACACACACACACACACACACACACACACAGTCACACAGTCACTCACTCACACATACACACACACACACACACACGCACACACACACACACACACACACACACACACACACACACACACACACACACACACACACACACACACACACACACACACACACACACACAATCACACAGTCACACACCCACATACACACACACCCACACAAACACACACACACACAATCACACAGTCACTCACACACACACACACACACACACACACACACACACACACACACACACACAAAATCACACAGTCACTCACTCACTCACTCACACACATGCACATGCACACACACACACAGTCACTCACTCACACACACACACACACACACACACACACACACACACACACACACACACACACACACACACACACACACACACACTCACACTTCCAATTAATCATACTCTTGGGCTTTGTATACTTTTCCTTCATTCCTTCATATGCTTTTGTCCACTTAATGGTCTCTATGCAGAGTTATAGCTTTACAGGTTCTTGTTATACTTATAGCCAAGGAGACCACTGCTAAGCTCAGCCACTTCATTCAGTATTGGTGGCAGATTAATAGTGGCCCAAATATATCCCAGGAGAAAATTTGTGGATATCTGTCCAGTCATCCAGACTGATTTTACTAGTTGCAAAGTAAGTACTTTGCTTTATAAGTAAGGAAAGCTTATTCAAGACACGTGAGATACATTGGCTTAGGTACCTGTCATGCTAGATGGTGTTACTAATGTGGCAGTATTGGTTCAGGTCTCTAGAGTGAGTGAGTTTATTTTACCAGTGATTCTGTTTAGGTTTAGGTGAAGAAGTTCAAAGAATATAGGGTTGTTAACAGCATGGAAAGCCTACCCCTCAACTTTCCAGATTCACACCTCAGCTTTTTGGTCTGTTCCTCATAAAATGTGTAGTTTTCTGTCAAATCACTGAGGACTGAAGTCATTAAATAACATCAAGCATTTGAGTTTTAGATTTCATATCCTTTTGAAAACTGCATGCTCAACAAAATCTGTTATTCTAGCAACCTTTTAAGCATACAAGAGGGAAAATCTGTCCCTATTTTTCGGCCTGTGTCCCTCCTTGCTCAGATTTCTTGAGCTAAGCATGATGGAAAGTTAAGAGCTCACCCTCAGTAGCCTACAGAAACCTGCTTACAGGGAGAGAGAGGCCTTTTAGTCAAAGCAAAAATATAACATCCTTCAACCATGATGATGACCCATATCTTTTAACTGCTTCAGGTTTTGCACAACATCCCTGATTTTGCTTCATGTTTTTGCCCTGTCTCTCTTAAAATTTATGATTTTCTAGCGTAATACTGAGCAATGGTCAATCAATAATGCCAGAAACTAGAATTTCATAATTCTTATTTTTCAGAAAATGCATGTTGATGCAAAACTTGTTCTATTAACTTTTTAACCAAATTAGAGTAATATTTTTAAAAGTGACCCTGATTTTGAGCCTTTGTACCTCCGTTATATTAGCTTTGGCCACAGTTCTTGGGCAGATAAGATGAGAGGTATGGAGATACCCCAAAGGATGTGTTGCATAAGGTAGAAGGATTTTCTAACCTTAACAGAGACAAGGAAGTCAAGGGAGAGCTTGACATCATAAGTACTGACCACATTTTGGTGGGGTGTTATCGATATGGTATGTAGTGGTGAGGATAGGTTTACTGAAGAAAGCTGTGCTGCCTTTCTTGGCATTGAGGTTAAGACCATGGTTAATATGACAGCTAGATGTTTGGTCCAGCCCTTGCTGAAGAATATGAGTATCAGAATGTGATCCGATAACTCTCCCCCAGATTGTAATCATTAGCAAAGTTGGTTAGCCAGCTTTCAGATCATAGAAGTGTATGCCAAAGTAGAATGCACCCAGGACAGAGCTCTGTGGGACTTTACTGGTGGCATTTTTCTATGTAGAGCAGATATCCCGTTATTTACTGTGAGTTTTATCGAATAGCCAATTAGCTCTCTAGAAAACTATGTATGGGTTGATGTTAAGTTGTAAGAACTTGTCAGTAATCCTAAAATGTTTAAGGGAGATAAGGTTGAAGGCCCTCTCATGATCCAGGTAGGAAGCATGGTCTCCAACCAGTCCCATCTCATCAGCTCATTCTACTCCAGAGAGATCATTTGGGAAGACACACCCCTTAGTTTCCTAACCTTGAATTATCTTCTGTTGCCTCCCTTCCCACTTAACAAAAAAAATCGCACTTAAGTCAGCTGCTTTTACAGTATTTGTGTTTCGTCCTACTTTATTTATTTTGCTTTTGCTGCTTGTTCTTAAAATGTTTCAATTGCATTTATTCTGCTGCATTTATTATTGCTTGTTAGTAGCTTGATTAAATTGTAACTGTTATTTTCAGCTTCTTGGTTTTGGTTTAAGCACTTGTGCTTCAGGTTGATTGTTTTACATTAAGAAGGTTTGTGGTCTACACTCTTGTGGCAGGAGATGTAGATTACATCCTTCTAAGTTGGGAATTGCTGGTTGAAGGCTAAGTGTGTCTGTTATGCTAAAAGTGCCTTATTTCTGGTTTTAAGCACTTGGGCTTCAGCCCAGTTATTTTACATTAAGAAAGTTTGCGATCTACACTCTTGCAGGAGACCGTAGCCTCTGCCCTTCTGAGCTGGGAGTTGCTGATTGAAGGCTTGTTGTGTCTGCTTATTTGAACTGTTTTTTTTTCCTGAAATTGGTGCACTTTGTTTGCTGTAGCACAGCCTAGATTCAGACCTGCTAAATCTAATCCTGTCTGTATACCTTGAGCATTTCCTGAAATTGGTGCACTTTGTTTGCTGTAGCACAGCCTAGATTCAGACCTGCTAAATCTAATCCTGTCTGTATACCTTGAGCACCAAACTAGGCTATCTTCTGTTGGAGATGGTTCCCCTGCACTCTAATGGCAGGAGTGTGCAGTTAGAACTCATCTGATTGAAGGTAGCTGTAACAGGACTCCATTTTTAGCTTTTTATTGGTTAATTTGTTTAAATCAGTTTGTTCTCATTTGCTACATAAGCAAATCTAAGCCATCTGCTCTCTGCAAAACTTAAGTAGAATTTTTCATTGTATATTGCACTTTTGAACTGCATTTTTACCATATCACTGCTTATTTGAACTGTTTTTTTTTCTGAAATTGTTGCACTTTGCTGTAGCATAGACTAGATTCAGACCTACTAAATCTAGTTCTGTTTGTATAACTTGAGTACTAAACCAGGCCATCTTTTGTTGGAAAGGGTTCCCCTGCACCCTACTGGCAGGAGTGTGCAGTTAGAAGTCATCTGATTGAAGGTTGCTGGAACAGGGCTTGGTTATTAGCTTTTTTATTGGTTAGTTTGTTTAAATCACTTTGCTTTCTTTTACTACATAAGCTTGTTTGCGCATCAATCACTGCCACACAGCAGTGGACACCACTGGTCGTTATAGAAGCAAACACTTTTGCCTTCAAATTTTCCCTTAGTACACTATTGGTGCTCCATCTGTGAGTTCATGATTGTCCCTCACTGACAGGTGATATATTCAGCAAAGCTCCTGAGGTACCAACACAGATCCTATACACTAGCCCTTTGTATTTTCTGTCCACTTCTCCTGTCCTCTACTTTACTTGGTCCTTCCTGTCCTCTCCCTGTTTTCTGACCACATCAACTTACCTAGCATTATGGATGGACAATTTCCCACAGTTTCTCTAGCCAGCCTGGTTGACATGGGCATCCTAAGGCAAAGTAGCAACTGCCTCATGTAGACTAACAACCCACTTCTTCTAGTCCATACAAATTCATTATGTGAGAGATGCATCTATATCAAGAACCTAGAATCCAGGCTCTGTCATTCACCAGTCAGTTCATCTGATACTAAGCAGGTTTTCAGCATGCACACCTCAACTCCTGCACCTACCAAACCAAAAACACACAAACCTACATATGTGGAGGTCCTTATAAGAAGCTTACCTAAACATCAGAAATCTGCCAAACACAAACACAAGCACACTTCACATAATACATCCTCTACATAACATAGTACACATAATATATCACATACCAGTGTCTCACCAGTCAAGCCCCTGAGGCATAACACAAAAACAAACACCTTAGTTATAGATGACTCAACTGTGAGACACACACAGATGTCCCTCTCACCAGGATGAATAAGGAAAAGGCCAGGTTCAGCTGTCTGTCTGGTGCCAGGAACCGCCACAACACACACACGTACTCAAGTCTCTCAACAATAGGCACTGTTATGACTCTGTCATAGTACATGTTGGTGTAAATGACTTGAGGCATACCCCACTGGACTATATGAAGAGAGACATGACTGAGCTCTCTGATTGTGTCTCAGGCAGGTATGTCCCTAGCCTTAAGCAGCATTTTACCTTTGCCTAGGACGATACCTCAATACAAACAAAAAAATAACTGACTTCAACAATTAGCTTAGTTTCTGGTGTCATTCATAGGTGATCCAGTATCTGTCAGTCTGGGATAACATGGTCGACAGACCTCAATGCTTTGCCAGAGATGGCTTTCATCTGTCACCCCTAGGATTCTGGTTGCTGGCTAAGGCTCTTGCTATCCCCATAGTGCTTTTTTTAGGCAATGTCAAAAAAAAAATTCCCAATGTAAAAATACCCTTTAAAAACAATCTCAAGGTTATGCTGCTAAATGCTAGGAGTCTAAACCAGAAACTGCACTCACTGCAGTCCTCACCCTGGAAGATGCTGACATTTGTGCAGTCACTGAGACCTGGTTTTCTCACCAACAACCCATTTAATTGTTTAATCGGCCATTAACATAGGGCAATTCTCTTTGATTGCATTACAGACCAGTGTTATATCACTAGAATAAGTAAGAGGAATTCTAGTGACACTATTTACTATGACAGATTCACATGTCAATGCATTGTTCACTTCAGTTCCTGACAAAAAATACAGTCTTGACCTGCCTTTTCTCTCTTGATGAACATCTTTACTACTTTTTTAACATCATTAGCAGAATAACCTCTACTAACAAAATCATCAAATAAGTCTTGAAACCCATGCTGGAAGTAGTCATCATCATCATTATTAAGCCTGGAAGCCCTCATATATTGACCCTTAAGCACATTTCTATAGGTATAGCCAGGCTGCATGCTAGATCGATGTAATAGAATATATTTTTTTACAAGATTTCCTGTACGTATTGTCCTAATGCACCCCCCTGCAGTCTTAGCAACAGTGACATCAAGAAAATCAATAGTTTCCATAGAATAACTGTAAATTTTAAAAACATAGTTGTTCGATCAAGATAAGATACAAACTCCTGCAATAGTGATGGAGGTCCTGCCCACAGCAGGAAGACGTCATCAACAAATCTCTTATAAAATTTTATATATTTAACAAACTCATTGTTTTTAAAACTTTAATAGTCTCCCAATGCACTAACACCATGTTAGCATAACTGTTGGCACATACCATGCCCATGGCTATCTCAAGTTTCTGTAAATAAAACTTGTCTTCAAATATTAAGACATTGTTCTCTAAAATTAATTCAAGTAATAAACAAATCAAACTGTTACAATAATCACTATTCCTAGAAAGGAATAGTTTAACAAAATCAAACCCTCTATCATTGGGTATTGCAGTAAACACAGAACACACATCAAGGGCAACTAAAATGCATCCAAGACAACTCTAAGGTCTTGTACACACTCAAACAATGTTTGCATAAATTATTTAGTGTCTTTCAGTACCAAAGATACCTTATCAAGTATGGGTCTAAGTTTTTTCTCATCATGAACAGATAATGGTTCCATAAGCCAATTGTGACCCAAAACTATGGGTCTTAAAAGTGGCTTTATGGGATTTTTGTGTATTTTTGAAAAGCCATATATTATAATAAGTAGATGTTGCCACTCATTAGAAAATCATAAAGCATCATATGCATATGTCTAATCAATTTAGCTACATCAAACTTCTGTAACATCAAATAAGTTGTAGAGTCAGAAGGCATTGCAAACATGCTGTCCATATATGAAGTCCTGTCCCTGATGACAATAGTTCCACGTTTATCTGGTGGTCTAATCTGAACTGATTGCATCTCATGTAGCTCAGTCAGAGCTATATGCTCATCCTTAGTCAAATTGAAAAATGTACTTCTATGTGTAGTAGTAAGAGATATGAAAATGTCAGACTTACAAGTGTTGAGAAACGCATCAAGGAACAGATGCATAGATGGAATAAGTGATTGTGTCTCATGTGGTAAAAGACATTTTAACATCACATTCCTGGCAAACAACTTCAAATTCAGTGTACCAAAAAGACGAAAGCTGAGGAACAGCACCCAAAAGTAAACCAAGTGTTTATTCCAGTAGACCAAGTGTTTATTCCAGAATAAATAAACACTTGGTTTACTTTTGGGTGCTGTTCCTCAGCTTTCATCTTTTTGGTACATTTTAAAGTTTACTGTTTTGCCTGTTTCGAACTTCAAATTCAGTATTATATCACAAGCATCCAACCGGCTAGCTGGTATAAAAGGTTTAATGACCAATGAAAGAATTTAACGACTTATTGGTAAACAACTAATGTTTTGTTTTAAAAATAATAAATCACTTAAGCAACAACTTTATTATCAGTGTAAGAAAATTAATACTAAGATATCTGAACATTCAGGGGGATGTATCACTGTTACTCTTTTAGTGCCTGCAAGTATATTTCCCCTTTAAAGTATTTTGTTCATCCTGATACGGGTATTAGTTATACACCTAAGTTATATGCTTATTGCAACAGCACTAATTTAGTCTGGTTAGCTTTCTGTACTGCTTGTTCATGTTTTTATATTGGGAAGATGCATTGGTCTTTGAAAGAGTGCATTTTAGAACATTTATATGATATATGCAGGAATAAAACAACTAATGCCCTTGCAAAACATGTTGATGTGCTTGGTAGCACACATGTATTTCATTTTAGGGTGTTGCAACTAGTGTTAAAAGATTTCAGAGGGGGTGATCTTGTAAATAAGTCTTAATATGCGGAGATGAGGTGGATTATCACTATGCAGGCTGACAAGTGATCAGGTTTAAATGATGATGTGCCTTTAAACCAGCACTTAAATCACATGATTTGTTTTATTGATTCATTGCTTGTTATAAATACCCTGATGTGAAGTATTCCGTACTATGATCTGATGAAGCATTATCGGGCATGGAAGCGCTTACCTATTATTAACATTTTATTGTTTTTAGCTGTGTTGGTCAGTCCTGTTCATTTAAGCTTTGGATACTTTGTTTCTGCCTGGAACTGTCTTTATCCACGTTACTGCTTTTTACATTTCAGTATTATCAATGTCCTTGGGATCATATGTATCAGAAGTATTCAAGTTAGAATTTCTGTGCCTTGTGGCCAGTATGTCTATTGATCCATTTGTACAGAGCTTGACTCAAAGAGTTCAGTATCTGTTAACTCACCATAACTGCTGATTATCCTCCCCCCTGCCCCCACTTACAATCAGACTTAGTCTTTAGTATTTCAGACAGAAATTTATCACACTTCATTCGATGCTGTCAGACATTTGGGAGTGAGTCCATTAGCGCTAAAGATGAACAGATATGTGTTGAACTACAGGCCTTACAGTACTGCATATCACAAACACAAACTGATCATCAGTGTGGCCAGTACTCAAGCCATGTTTTGTGGCATCTTCCCCAAATCATGTTTCTTAATGGCACAATATTCTACACTGTATGCTGTCATAGCAGTACAAGGTTCCCAATGTACTAGGATGATCCCAGACTTGTCATTAGCCTGTCAAACTATTAGCAACATGTCAGTCATGGCCTACAGAACCCAGCTCAGTGTGTCCCATTTAGTGATGTCTATCCATCGCACATGAAATACTACTAAATAATAATACATGGTCAGTATGTGTTCACGCTGACTTATAAATCTACCTCAAGGAACTGTAATATGATTTACAAGAGATCACATTTCTCTCTCTCCACCACTTTTCTGTCTGAAAGAGCTGTTATTACACTGGTGACCTCTGCAAACAACTTAAAATGCCCCCCCCCCCAAATCCATGCCAGTGTGTCTGGCAACACTACAGACAGTTCAGTAAACAGCTGCTTCTTTGTGTTGCTGAATTCTCCATCCCTGGTGTTGTCACTACCATCAGAGGCTGACAGGCTGAGAGTTGTTTGCAGTTATACTAACAAGTCCTGTCTCTGTTGCATTCCAGTATTTACTCCATAATTTACAGAACAGCATCATGTAAAAAAAACAGCACAAATTCTAAGCTGTACCTCCCAGTAATACCTTCCCTGAGTGAATATGTGCAGCTTCTTCCTAAGCAGGTAGCCAGCTCTCCAGTTTATCCTGTGTACAGTGTTTAAAAATAATTTGGCATGTTTTACAATGCCCTGCATACTTACATATCTACAGCTGTAACTCATTACAGTATATCATTACAGTGTATATATATATATATATATATATATATATATATATATATATATATATATATATGGGTCCACTTTGTAATTTCGAAATACTAAAATCCCGAAATTCAGTATTTCGAAATCACAAAGCCGAAAACCCAAGCACAACTCACAAATGCGAAAGCACACAACCGCAAAATTCAAAATCGCGACACTACGCTACTAATACAGTACACACATAAACAAACACAAAACTCCCCCACCCCCCCACTTATATATTCTAACTCTGAGACTGCACAAACAAAAACACAAACGAAACTCACACACACATCTTACAGTCCCTCACACACACACACACACACACACACACACACACACACACACACACACACACATACATCACAGTCACAACACACACACTTACACATACTAAAGCCCCTAACCAACATACGTACACACACAAACTTACCTAAATTAAACCCAAACATCAACATACCACACCAGCGGAAACGGAAATTCAAAATCTCCGTGCTTTGGAAAATTCTGCACTTCTGCCGGTTTCGGAACTTTGAGTATTCGGCTTTGTGATTTCGAAATACTGAATTTCGGGATTTCATTATTTCAAAATTAGAAAGTAAACCCATATTCATATATCCCCAGGTTTCCAAATTCCATTGCTCTAAGGACATGTAAAAAATTACAGTGGCTCAGAGCAATAAGAAATGAAGGAAGGCTTTAGCATAAATTGCTTAATAGCACAGCAACTTGGCAATATTTATTACAGTCTAAACAAAAACACTTGCCTGTTATTGGCAGTGGAGTCCATCTGGATGGAGTCCAGTTCATAACGAATGACGAATGATGACACTGACCAGTGTCATTATACTCTGTCTTCCTATGTTTACTTGTTCAACTCCATCAGGTTTTCACTAGTAAACTGGAAACCATCCATTTTAGTTGGAGCATGAATAGATGACCTTTTCAAAGATGCTTACTTTTCTAGATAGATTGTTTATACCTCAGAACAGAAGAGAAACAGCAGTATACATCCCAGATAGTGCCTCTGGGTTATGTGCAGCATTAGCTGAGTAGGCCCACAGCAGAGTTAAGAACCAAAGACAAAAAGTACATGCAAGTGCTGAGACAAGCATAGCTGTCATGTGCAGAAAATGCAGATACAGATGTTTCAAATTCATAATCAAGTACTGCTTTGTGATTGACCCTCATAAGTAAGACTGCAAAACAGAAAGAAAGCATGAACCAAAGTTGACATACAGAACATCAGAACAGCCCCCAATATGGAGGGTTACACCTCCCAGCCCCTCAATTTATATATGCCAACTTTGAAATCACTGCATCTCTGGAAAAGGAGAAATCCCTGAGAAGAGTTTCTCAAGCTAAACTTGATTTCTGCACATGACTGCCCATACATGAGTGGGTTGATCACTAGTGTGTCACAACCGAGCCTGGCACTTAGATGTTGCATGCCACCTGATACTGAGTAAAATACGAGTAATGAGGTTTAGGAGTAATACTAAAGAGCTGATTACATAGACAAGCAAGTTTAAGGCATAAGTCATTAGGATCACTTTTATAAATAATCTGGTGCAAAAATGTATATTTTAGGCAAAAGGAGTGCAAATGCAACTCTTAAGATATTATTTATGCTTTATGCATAATTCTTCCTTGTTTTGATAGAACATCTAGGGTTTTTGTGCATGTGTATGGATGTGAGCTTTTTTTTTTTTTTCTTTTTATACACAGGTTAGATAGCATATAATCACAGCTACATCCCGCTACAAGTATTTAACTGAAATTCCAGTAATTCACACAAGTCTAGTGATATTCCTCTCTTGGTGTACCTTACAATCGCCAAGCTTCCATTGTGTATTTTCATACCTTTTATAAATATTATATATTGGAGACTCCAGGTGATTATATAATGGAGCACTGCAGGTGGTTATATATTGGAGCATAATATACATACTGGAAGTCAACACACTAGAGGAGAAATGTAGTGGGCACAATCATATGGTACATATTTTCAGTACATAATACTTGACATTTTATAATTCACTGTGCTGCATAGATCAACATTTTATTGATAACCAAAATACCTTTCAAGTTATTTGCTCAAAATGTATGGGCAGAGCCAATTCAGAAAGGTTACTATAAGATTTATACCTTGTGTTAACCATTTTCTATTCAGAAACAGCCCTGCCGTGGTGCTTTATTATGAAGAGGTGCAGCATCATGGTGAGCTGTCTTGGCGACCATTCTAAATGCTAGTGAGGCATTCTGAGGAGAGACATATACTAATAAGCCATGTGTTCTCTGCCAGAACTAGTTGTCGTAAGGCATTTACTCAACAAATCGATTCAGAGAATCAC